>NC_083414.1:73813103-74113103 GCF_020745735.1 Hemiscyllium ocellatum | reverse complement strand
ACGGTGAACTGGGAATACAGAGTGACAGGGAGATAACACGGTGAAATGGGAATACAGAGTGACAGGGAGACCACACTGTGTACTGGGAATACACAGTGGCAGGTAGACAACATGGTGAATTGGGAATACAGAGCGACAGGGAAACAACATGGTGAATTGGGAATACAGAGCGACAAGGAGATAACATGGTGAACTGGGAATACAGAGTGACAGGGAGATAACATGGTGAACTGGGAATACAGAGTGACAGGGAAACAATATGGTGAACTGGGAATACAGAGCGACAGGGAGACAGCATGGTGAATTGGGAATACAGAGCGACAGGGAAACAACATGGTGAACTGGGAATACAGAGTGACAGGGAGACAACACGGTGAACTGGGAGTACAGAGCGACAGAGAGACAATATGGAGAACTGGAAATAGAGAGCGACAGGGAGATAACATGGTAAACTGGGAATACAGAGCGACAGGGAGATAACACGGGGAACTGGGAATACAGAGTGACGGGGGGGAGCACGATGAACTGGGAATACAGAGCGACAGGGATACAATATGGTGAACTGGGAACACAAAGCGACAGGGATATAACAGGGTGAACTGGGAATAGAGAGCGAGAGGGAGACAACACAGTGAACTTACAATAGAGAGCGACAGGGAGATAACATGGTGAACTGGGAATACAGAGCGACAGGGAGACAATATGGTAAACTGGGAATACAGAGCGACAGGGTGACAACATGGTGAACTGGGAATACAGAGCGACAGGGAGACAATATGGTAAACTGGGAATACAGAGCGACAGGGAGACAACACGGTGAACAGGGAATACAGAGTGACAGGGAGACAACACGGTGAACTGGGAATACAGAGTGGCAGGTATACAACATGGTGAACTGGGAATACAGAGCGACAGGGAGACAATATGGTAAACTGGGAATACAGAGCGACAGGGAGACAACACGGTGAACAGGGAATACAGAGTGACAGGGAGACAACATGGTGAACTGGGAATAGAGAGCGACAGGGAGACAACACGGTCAAATGGGAATAGAGAGCGACAGGGAGATAACATGGTGAACTGGGAATACAGAGCGAGAGAGAGGCAACATGGTGAAATGGGAATACAGAGTGACAGGGTAACCACACGGTGAACTGGGAATACAGAGTGACAGGGAGATAACACGGTGAAATGGGAATACAGAGTGACAGGGAGACCACACTGTGTACTGGGAATACACAGTGGCAGGTAGACAACATGGTGAATTGGGAATACAGAGCGACAGGGAAACAACATGGTGAATTGGGAATACAGAGCGACAAGGAGATAACATGGTGAACTGGGAATACAGAGTGACAGGGAGATAACATGGTGAACTGGGAATACAGAGTGACAGGGAAACAATATGGTGAACTGGGAATACAGAGCGACAGGGAGACAGCATGGTGAATTGGGAATACAGAGCGACAGGGAAACAACATGGTGAACTGGGAATACAGAGTGACAGGGAGACAACACGGTGAACTGGGAGTACAGAGCGACAGAGAGACAATATGGAGAACTGGAAATAGAGAGCGACAGGGAGATAACATGGTAAACTGGGAATACAGAGCGACAGGGAGATAACACGGGGAACTGGGAATACAGAGTGACGGGGGGGAGCACGATGAACTGGGAATACAGAGCGACAGGGATACAATATGGTGAACTGGGAACACAAAGCGACAGGGATATAACAGGGTGAACTGGGAATAGAGAGCGAGAGGGAGACAACACAGTGAACTTACAATAGAGAGCGACAGGGAGATAACATGGTGAACTGGGAATACAGAGCGACAGGGAGACAATATGGTAAACTGGGAATACAGAGCGACAGGGTGACAACATGGTGAACTGGGAATACAGAGCGACAGGGAGACAATATGGTAAACTGGGAATACAGAGCGACAGGGAGACAACACGGTGAACAGGGAATACAGAGTGACAGGGAGACAACACGGTGAACTGGGAATACAGAGTGGCAGGTATACAACATGGTGAACTGGGAATACAGAGCGACAGGGAGACAATATGGTAAACTGGGAATACAGAGCGACAGGGAGACAATATGACGAACTGGGAATACAGAGGGACAGGGAGACAACACGGTGAACTGGAAATAGAGAGCGACAGGGAGATAACACGGTGAACTGGGAATACAGAGTGACGGGGGTGAGAACGATGAACTGGGAATACAGAGCGACAGGGAGACAACACGGTGAACTGGGAGTACAGAGCGACAGGGAGACAATATGGTAAACTGGGAATACAGAGCGACAGGGAGACAATATGACGAACCGGGAATACAGAGGGACAGGGAGACAACACGGTGAACTGGAAATAGAGAGCGACAGGGAGATAACACGGTGAACTGGGAATACAGAGTGACGGGGGGGAGCACGATGAACTGGGAATACAGAGCGACAGGGAGACAACACGGTGAACTGGGAGTACAGAGCGACAGAGAAACAACATGGTGAACTGGAAATAGAGAGCGACAGGGAGACAACACGGTGAACTGGGAACACAGAGTGACGGGGGGGAGCACGATGAACTGGGAATACAGAGCGACAGGGATACAATATGGTGAACTGGGAACACAAAGGGACAGGGATACAACAGGGTGAACTGGGAATAGAGAGCGAGAGGGAGAGAACACAGTGAACTTAGAATAGAGAGCGACAGGGAGATAACATGGTGAACTGGGAATACAGAGCGACAGGGAGACAACACGGTGAACTGGGAACACAGAGTGACGGTGGGGAGCACGATGAACTGGGAATACAGAGCGACAGGGATACAATATGGTGAACTGGGAACACAAAGGGACAGGGAGATAACATGGTGAACTGGGAATACAGAGCGACAGGGAGACAATATGGTAAACTGGGAATACAGAGCGACAGGGAGACAACACGGTGAACAGGGAATACAGAGTGACAGGGAGACAACATGGTGAACTGGGAATAGAGAGCGACAGGGAGACAACACGGTCAAATGGGAATAGAGAGCGACAGGGAGATAACATGGTGAACTGGGAATACAGAGCGAGAGAGAGGCAACATGGTGAAATGGGAATACAGAGTGACAGGGTAACCACACGGTGAACTGGGAATACAGAGTGACAGGGAGATAACACGGTGAAATGGGAATACAGAGTGACAGGGAGACCACACTGTGTACTGGGAATACACAGTGGCAGGTAGACAACATGGTGAATTGGGAATACAGAGCGACAGGGAAACAACATGGTGAATTGGGAATACAGAGCGACAAGGAGATAACATGGTGAACTGGGAATACAGAGTGACAGGGAGATAACATGGTGAACTGGGAATACAGAGTGACAGGGAAACAATATGGTGAACTGGGAATACAGAGCGACAGGGAGACAGCATGGTGAATTGGGAATACAGAGCGACAGGGAAACAACATGGTGAACTGGGAATACAGAGTGACAGGGAGACAACACGGTGAACTGGGAGTACAGAGCGACAGAGAGACAATATGGAGAACTGGAAATAGAGAGCGACAGGGAGATAACATGGTAAACTGGGAATACAGAGCGACAGGGAGATAACACGGGGAACTGGGAATACAGAGTGACGGGGGGGAGCACGATGAACTGGGAATACAGAGCGACAGGGATACAATATGGTGAACTGGGAACACAAAGCGACAGGGATATAACAGGGTGAACTGGGAATAGAGAGCGAGAGGGAGACAACACAGTGAACTTAGAATAGAGAGCGACAGGGAGATAACATGGTGAACTGGGAATACAGAGCGACAGGGAGACAATATGGTAAACTGGGAATACAGAGCGACAGGGTGACAACATGGTGAACTGGGAATACAGAGCGACAGGGAGACAATATGGTAAACTGGGAATACAGAGCGACAGGGAGACAACACGGTGAACAGGGAATACAGAGTGACAGGGAGACAACACGGTGAACTGGGAATACAGAGTGGCAGGTATACAACATGGTGAACTGGGAATACAGAGCGACAGGGAGACAATATGGTAAACTGGGAATACAGAGCGACAGGGAGACAATATGACGAACCGGGAATACAGAGGGACAGGGAGACAACACGGTGAACTGGAAATAGAGAGCGACAGGGAGATAACACGGTGAACTGGGAATACAGAGTGACGGGGGGGAGCACGATGAACTGGGAATACAGAGCGACAGGGAGACAACACGGTGAACTGGGAGTACAGAGCGACAGGGAGACAATATGGTAAACTGGGAATACAGAGCGACAGGGAGACAATATGACGAACCGGGAATACAGAGGGACAGGGAGACAACACGGTGAACTGGAAATAGAGAGCGACAGGGAGATAACACGGTGAACTGGGAATACAGAGTGACGGGGGGGAGCACGATGAACTGGGAATACAGAGCGACAGGGAGACAACACGGTGAACTGGGAGTACAGAGCGACAGAGAAACAACATGGTGAACTGGAAATAGAGAGCGACAGGGAGACAACACGGTGAACTGGGAACACAGAGTGACGGGGGGGAGCACGATGAACTGGGAATACAGAGCGACAGGGATACAATATGGTGAACTGGGAACACAAAGGGACAGGGATACAACAGGGTGAACTGGGAATAGAGAGCGAGAGGGAGAGAACACAGTGAACTTAGAATAGAGAGCGACAGGGAGATAACATGGTGAACTGGGAATACAGAGCGACAGGGATACAACACGGTGAACTGGGAACACAGAGTGATGGGGGGGAGCACGATGAACTGGGAATACAGAGCGACAGGGATACAATATGGTGAACTGGGAACACAAAGGGACAGGGAGATAACATGGTGAACTGGGAATACAGAGCGACAGGGAGACAATATGGTAAACTGGGAATACAGAGCGACAGGGAGACAACACGGTGAACAGGGAATAGAGAGCGACAGGGAGACAACACGGTCAAATGGGAATAGAGAGCGACAGGGAGATAACATGGTGAACTGGGAATACAGAGCGAGAGAGAGGCAACATGGTGAAATGGGAATACAGAGTGACAGGGTAACCACACGGTGAACTGGGAATACAGAGTGACAGGGAGATAACACGGTGAAATGGGAATACAGAGTGACAGGGAGACCACACTGTGTAATGGGAATACACAGTGGCAGGTAGACAACATGGTGAATTGGGAATACAGAGCGACAGGGAAACAACATGGTGAATTGGGAATACAGAGCGACAAGGAGATAACATGGTGAACTGGGAATACAGAGTGACAGGGAGATAACATGGTGAACTGGGAATACAGAGTGACAGGGAAACAATATGGTGAACTGGGAATACAGAGCGACAGGGAGACAGCATGGTGAATTGGGAATACAGAGCGACAGGGAAACAACATGGTGAACTGGGAATACAGAGTGACAGGGAGACAACACGGTGAACTGGGAGTACAGAGCGACAGAGAGACAATATGGAGAACTGGAAATAGAGAGCGACAGGGAGATAACATGGTAAACTGGGAATACAGAGCGACAGGGAGATAACACGGGGAACTGGGAATACAGAGTGACGGGGGGAAGCACGATGAACTGGGAATACAGAGCGACAGGGATACAATATGGTGAACTGGGAACACAAAGCGACAGGGATATAACAGGGTGAACTTGGAATAGAGAGCGAGAGGGAGACAACACAGTGAACTTAGAATAGAGAGCGACAGGGAGATAACATGGTGAACTGGGAATACAGAGCGACAGGGAGACAATATGGTAAACTGGGAATACAGAGCGACAGGGTGACAACATGGTGAACTGGGAATACAGAGCGACAGGGAGACAATATGGTAAACTGGGAATACAGAGCGACAGGGAGACAACACGGTGAACAGGGAATACAGAGTGACAGGGAGACAACATGGTGAACTGGGAATAGAGAGCGACAGGGAAACAACATGGTGAAATGGGAATACAGAGTGACAGGGTAACCACACGGTGAACTGGGAATACAGAGTGACAGGGAGACAATATGGTAAACTGGGAATACAGAGCGACAGGGAGACAACACGGTCAAATGGGAATAGAGAACGACAGGGAGATAACATGGTGAACTGGGAATACAGAGCGAGAGAGAGGCAACATGGTGAAATGGGAATACAGAGTGACAGGGTAACCACACGGTGAACTGGGAATACAGAGTGACAGGGAGCTAACACGGTGAAATGGGAATACAGAGTGACAGGGAGACCACACTGTGTACTGGGAATACACAGTGGCAGGTAGACAACATGGTGAACTGGGAATACAGAGCGACAGGGAGACAACACGGTGAACTGGGAATACAGAGCGACAGAGAGACAACATGGTGAATTGGGAATACAGAGCGACAGGGAAACAACATGGTGAACTGGAAATACAGAGCGACAGGGAGATAACATGGTGAATTGGGAATACAGAGCGACAGGGAGATAACATGGGGAACGAGGAATATAGAGTGAAAGGGAAACAACATGGTGAACTGGGAATACAGAGCGACAGGGAGACAACATGGTGACCTGGGAATAGATAGCAACAGGGAGACAACATGGTGAACTGGGCATGCAGAGTGACAGGGAGATAACACGGTGAACTGGGAATAGAGAGCGACATGGAGACAACACAGTGAACTGGGAATACAGGGCGACAGGGGGACAACATGGTGAACTGGGAATAGACAGCGACATGGAGACAACACAGTGAACTGGGAATACAGAGCGACAGGGGTCAACATGGTGAACTGGGAATATAGAGCGACAGGGAGATAACACGGTGAACTGGGAATATAGAGCGACAGGGAGATTACACGGTGAACTGCGAATACAGAGCGACAGGGAGATAACACGGTGAACTGGGAATACAGAGCGACAGGGAGACAACATGGTGAACTGGGAACACAGAGCGACAGGGAAACAACACGGTGAATTGGGAATACAGAGCGACAGGAAGACAATACGTTCAACTGGGAATACAAGCGACAGGGAAACAACATGGTGAATGGGAATACAGTGCGACAGGGAGATAACATGGGGAACTGGGAATATAGAGTGAAAGGGAAACAACATGGTGAACTGGGAATACAGAGCGACAGGGAGATAACATGGTGAACTGGGAATACAGAGCGACAGGGAGATAACATGGTGAATTGGGAATACAGAGCGACAGGGAAACAACATGGTGAACTGGGAATACAGAGTGGCAGGTATACAACATGGTGAACTGGGAATACAGAGCGACAGGGAGACAACATGGTGAATTGGGAATACAGAGCGACAGGGAGATAACATGGTGAATTGGGAATACAGAGCGACAGGGAGACAATATGGTCAAGTGGGAATACAGAGCGACAGGGAAACAACATGGTGAATGGGAATACAGAGCGACAGGGAGACAACATGGTGACCTGAGAATAGACAGCAACAGGGAGATAACATGGTGAACTGGGAATACAGAGCGACAGAGAGGCAACATGGTGAATTGGGAATACAGAGCGACTGGGAGACAATACGTTCAACTGGGAATACAAGTGACAGGGAAACAACATGGTGAACTGGGAATACAGAGTGGCAGGTATATGACATGGTGAACTGGGAATATAGAGCGACAGGGAGACAACATGGTGAACTGGAAATACAGAGCGACAGGGAGATAACATGGTGAAGTGGGAATATAGAGCGACAGGGAGGGAATACGGTCAACTGGGAATACCGAGCGACAGGGAGATAACATGGGGAACGGGGAATATAGAGTGAAAGGGAAACAACATGGTGAACAGGGAATACAGAGCGACAGGGAGACAACATGGTGATCTGGGAATACAGAGTGACTGGGAGATAACACGGTGAACTGGGAATAGAGAGCGACATGGAGACAACACAGTGAACTGGGAATACAGGGCGACAGGGGGACAACATGGTGAACTGGGAATAGAGAGCGACATGGAGACAACACAGTGAACTGGGAATACAGAGCGACAGGGAGATAACACGGTGAACTGGGAATATAGAGCGACAGGGAGATTACAAGGTGAACTGCGAATACAGAGCGACAGGGAGACAACATGGTGAACTGGGAATACAGAGCGACAGGGAGACAATATGGTAAACTGGGAATACAGAGCGACAGGGAGACAATATGACGAACCGGGAATACAGAGGGACAGGGAGACAACACGGTGAACTGGAAATAGAGAGCGACAGGGAGATAACACGGTGAACTGGGAATACAGAGTGACGGGGGGGGAGCACGATGAACTGGGAATACAGAGCGACAGGGAGACAACACGGTGAACTGGGAGTACAGAGCGACAGAGAAACAACATGGTGAACTGGAAATAGAGAGCGACAGGGAGACAACACGGTGAACTGGGAACACAGAGTGACGGGGGGAGCACGATGAACTGGGAATACAGAGCAACAGGGAGACAATATGGTGAACTGGGAACACAAAGGGACAGGGATACAACAGGGTGAACTGGGAATAGAGAGCGAGAGGGAGAGAACACAGTGAACTTAGAATAGAGAGCGACAGGGAGATAACATGGTGAACTGGGAATACAGAGCGACAGGGAGACAACACGGTGAACTGGGAACACAGAGTGACGGGGGGGAGCACGATGAACTGGGAATACAGAGCGACAGGGATACAATATGGTGAACTGGGAACACAAAGGGACAGGGAGATAACATGGTGAACTGGGAATACAGAGCGACAGGGAGACAATATGGTAAACTGGGAATACAGAGCGACAGGGAGACAACACGGTGAACAGGGAATACAGAGTGACAGGGAGACAACATGGTGAACTGTGAATAGAGAGCGACAGGGAGACAACACGGTCAAATGGGAATAGAGAGCGACAGGGAGATAACATGGTGAACTGGGAATACAGAGCGAGAGAGAGGCAACATGGTGAAATGGGAATACAGAGTGACAGGGTAACCACACGGTGAACTGGGAATACAGAGTGACAGGGAGATAACACGGTGAAATGGGAATACAGAGTGACAGGGAGACCACACTGTGTACTGGGAATACACAGTGGCAGGTAGACAACATGGTGAATTGGGAATACAGAGCGACAGGGAAACAACATGGTGAATTGGGAATACAGAGCGACAGGGAGATAACATGGTGAACTGGGAATACAGAGTGACAGGGAGATAACATGGTGAACTGGGAATACAGAGTGACAGGGAAACAATATGGTGAACTGGGAATACAGAGCGACAGGGAGACAGCATGGTGAATTGGGAATACAGAGCGACAGGGAAACAACATGGTGAACTGGGAATACAGAGCGACAGGGAGATAACACGGTGAACTGGGAATACAGAGTGACAGGGAGATAACACGGTGAAATGGGAATACAGAGTGACAGGGAGACCACACTGTGTACTGGGAATACACAGTGGCAGGTAGACAACATGGTGAACTGGGAATAGAGAGCGACAGGGAGACAACACAGTGAACTGGGAATACACAGTGGCAGGTAGACAACATGGTGAACTGGGAATACAGAGCGACAGGGAGACAACATGGTGAACTGGGAATACAGAGCGACAGGGAGACAGCATGGTGAATTGGGAATACAGAGCGACAGGGAAACAACATGGTGAACTGGGAATACAGAGCGACAGGGAGATAACATGGTGAACTAGGAATACAGAGCGACAGGGAGATAACATGGTGAATTGGGAATACAGAGTGACAGGGAAACAACATGGTGAACTGGGAATACAGAGCGACAGGGAGACAGCATGGTGAATTGGGAATACAGAGCGACAGGGCGACAACATGGTGAATTGGGAATACAGAGCGACAGGGAAACAACATGGTGAACTGGAAATACAGAGCGACAGGGAGATAACATGGTGAATTGGGAATACAGAGTGACTGGGAGATAACATGGTGAACTGGGAATAGAGAGCGACATGGAGACAACACAGTGAACTGGGAATACAGGGCGACAGGGGGACAACATGGTGAACTGGGAATAGACAGCGACATGGAGACAACACAGTGAACTGGGAAGACAGAGCGACAGGGGTCAACATGGTGAACTGGGAATATAGAGCGACAGGGAGATAACACGGTGAACTGGGAATAGAGAGCGACAGGGAGATTACACGGTGAACTGCGAATACAGAGCAACAGGGAGATAACACGGTGAACTAGGAATACAGAGCGACAGGGAGACAACATGGTAAACTGGGCATACAGAGTTACTGGGAGATAACACGGTGAACTGGGAATAGAGAGCGACATGGAGACAACACAGTGAACTGGGAATACAGGGCGACAGGGGGACAACATGGTGAACTGGGAATAGACAGCGACATGGAGACAACACAGTGAACTGGGAATACAGAGCGACAGGGGTCAACATGGTGAACTGGGAATATCGAGCGACAGGGAGATAACACGGTGAACTGGGAATATAGAGCGACAGGGAGCCAACATGGTGAATTGGGAATACAGAGCGACAGGAAGACAATACGTTCAACTGGGAATACAAGCGACAGGGAAACAACATTGTGAATGGGAATACAGTGCGACAGGGAGATAACGGGGAATATAGAGTGAAAGGGAAACAACATGGTGAACTGGGAATACAGAGCGACAGGGAGACAACATGGTGAACTGGGAATACAGAGCGACAGGGAGATAACACGGTGAACTGGGAATACAGAGCGACAGGGAGACAACATGGTAAACTGGGCATACAGAGTGACTGGGAGATAACACGGTGAACTGGGAATAGAGAGCGACATGGAGACAACACAGTGAACTGGGAATACAGGGCGACAGGGGGACAACATGGTGAACTGGGAATAGACAGCGACATGGAGACAACACAGTGAACTGGGAATACAGAGCGACAGGGGTCAACATGGTGAACTGGGAATATCGAGCGACAGGGAGATAACACGGTGAACTGGGAATATAGAGCGACAGGGAGATTACACGGTGAACTGCGAATACAGAGCAACAGGGAGATAACACGGTGAACTGGGAATACAGAGCGACAGGGAGACAACATGGTGAATTGGGAATACAGAGCGACAGGAAGACAATACGTTCAACTGGGAATACAAGCGACAGGGAAACAACATTGTGAATGGGAATACAGTGCGACAGGGAGATAACATGGGGAACTGGGAATATAGAGTGAAAGGGAAACAACATGGTGAACTGGGAATACAGAGCGACAGGGAGATAACATGGTGAACTGGGAATACAGAGTGGCAGGTATACAACATGGTGAACTGGGAATACAGAGCGACAGGGAGACAACATGGTGAATTGGGAATACAGAGCGACAGGGAGATAACATGGTGAATTGGGAATGCAGAGCGACAGGGAGACAATATGGTCAACTGGGAATACAGAGCGACAGGGAAACAACATGGTGAATGGGAATACAGAGTGGCAGGTATACAACATGGTGAACTGGGAATACAGAGCGACAGGGAGACAACATGGTGAATTGGGAATACAGAGCGACAGGGAGATAACATGGTGAATTGGGAATACAGAGCGACAGGGAGACAATATGGTCAACTGGGAATACAGAGCGACAGGGAAACAACATGGTGAATGGGAATACAGAGCGACAGGGAGATAACATGGGGAACGGGGAATATAGAGTGAAAGGGAAACAACATGGTGAACTGGGAATACAGAGCGACAGGGAGACAACATGGTGAACTGGGAATACAGAGCGACAGGGAGATAACACGGTGAATTGGGAATACAGAGTGACAGGGAAACAACATGGTGAACTGGGAATACAGAGCGACAGGGAGACAGCATGGTGAATTGGGAATACAGAGTGACAGGGAGACAACATGGTGAATTGGGAATACAGAGCGACAGGGAGACAACATGGTGAATTGGGAATACAGAGCGACAGGGAGAGAATACGGTCAACTGGGAATACAGAGCGACAGGGAGATAACACGGTGAATGGAAATACAGAGCGACAGGGAGATAACATGGGGAACGGGGAATATAGAGTGAAAGGGAAACAACACGGTGAACTGGGCATACAGAATGACAGGTTGACAACATGGTGATCTGGGAATACAGAGTGACTGGGAGATAACACGGTGAACTGGGAATACAGAGCGACATGGAGACAACACAGTGAACTGGGAATACAGGGTGACAGGGGGACAACATGGTGAACTGGGAATAGAGAGCGACATGGAGACAACACAGTGAACTGGGAATACAGGGTGACAGGGGGACAACACGGTGAACTGGGAATATAGAGCGACAGGGAGACAACACGGTGAACTGGGAATATAGAGCGACAGGGAGACAACATGGTGAACTGCGAATACAGAGCGACAGGGAGATAACATGGTGAACTGGGAATACAGAGCGACAGGGAGACAACATGGTGAATTGGGAATACAGAGCGACAGGGAAACAACATGGTGAATTGGGAATACAGAGCGACAGGAAGACAATACGTTCAACTGGGAATACAGCGCGACAGGGAAACAACATGGTGAATGGGAATACCGTGCGACAGGGAGATAACATGGTGAACTGGGAATACAGAGCGACAGGGAGATAACATGGTGAACTGGGAATACAGAGTGGCAGGTATACAACATGGTGAACTGGGTATACAGAGCGACAGGGAGACAACATGGTGAATTGGGAATAGAAAGCGACAGGGAAACAACATGGTGAACTGGGAATACAGAGTGACAGGTAGACAACATTGTGAACTGGGAATACAGAGCGACAGAGAGACAACATGGTGAATTGGGAATACAGAGCGACAGGGAAACAACATGGTGAACTGGGAATACAGAGCGACAGGGAGATAACATGGTGAATTGGGAATACAGAGCGACTGGGAGACAATACGGTCAACTGGGAATACAGAGCGACATGGAAATAACACGGTGAATGGGAATACGGAGCGACAGGGAGATAACATGGGGAACGGGGAATATAGAGTGAAAGGGAAACAACATGGTGAACTGGGAATACAGAGCGACAGGGAGACAACATGGAGAATTGGGAATAGAGAGCGACAGGGAAACAACATGGTGAACTGGGAATACAGAGCGACAGGGAGATAACATGGTGAATCGGGAATGCAGAGCGACAGGGAAACAACATGGTGAACTGGGAATACAGAGTGGCAGGTAGACAACATTGTGAACTGGGAATACAGAGCGACAGAGAGACAACATGGTGAATTGGGAATACAGAGCGACAGGGAAACAACATGGTGAACTGAGAATACAGAGCGACAGGGAGATAACATGGTGAATTGGGAATACAGAGCGACTGGGAGACAATACGGTCAACTGGGAATACAGAGCGACAGGGAAATAACACGGTGAATGGGAATACCGAGCGACAGGGAGATAACATGGGGAACGGGGAATATAGAGTGAAAGGGAAACAACATGGTGAACTGGGAATACAGAGCGACAGGGAGACAACACGGTGAAATGTGAATATAGAGTGACACGGAGACACATGGTGACCTGGAAATACAGAGTGACTGGGAGATAACATGGTGAACTGGGAATAGAGAGCGACATGGAGACAACACAGTGAACTGGGAATACAGAGCGACAGGGAGACAACGTGGTGAACTGGGAATAGAGAGCGACATGGAGACAACACAGTGAACTGGGAATACAGAGCGACAGGGAGACAACATGGTGATCTGGGAATACAGAGTGACTGGGAGATAATACGGTGAACGGGGAATGCAGGGCGACAGGGGGACAACATGGTGAACTGGGAATAGAGAGCGACATGGAGACAACACAGTGAACTGGGAATACAGGGCAACAGGTGGACAACATGGTGAACTGGGAATATAGAGCGACAGGGAGATAACATGGTGAACTGGGAATACAGAGCGACAGGGAGATAACATGGTGAATTGGGAATACAGAGCGACAGGGAAACAACATGGTGAACTGGGAATACAGCGCGACAGGGAAACAACATGGGGAATGGGAATACCGTGCGACAGGGAGATAACATGGTGAACTGGGAATACAGAGCGACAGGGAGATAACATGGTGAACTGGGAATACAGAGTGGCAGGTATACAACATGGTGAACTGGGTATACAGAGCGACAGGGAGACAACATGGTGAATTGGGAATAGAAAGCGACAGGGAAACAACATGGTGAACTGGGAATACAGAGTGGCAGGTAGACAACATTGTGAACTGGGAATACAGAGCGACAGAGAGACAACATGGTGAATTGGGAATACAGAGCGACAGGGAAACAACATGGTGAACTGGGAATACAGAGCGACAGGGAGATAACATGGTGAATTGGGAATACAGAGCGACTGGGAGACAATACGGTCAACTGGGAATACAGAGCGACATGGAAATAACACGGTGAATGGGAATACGGAGCGACAGGGAGATAACATGGTGAATTGGGAATACAGAGCGACTGGGAGACAATACGGTCAACTGGGAATACAGAGCGACATGGAAATAACACGGTGAATGGGAATACGGAGCGACAGGGAGATAACATGGGGAACGGGGAATATAGAGTGAAAGGGAAACAACATGGTGAACTGGGAATACAGAGCGACAGGGAGACAACATGGAGAATTGGGAATAGAGAGCGACAGGGAAACAACATGGTGAACTGGGAATACAGAGCGACACGGAGATAACATGGTGAATCGGGAATGCAGAGCGACAGGGAAACAACATGGTGAACTGGGAATACAGAGTGGCAGGTAGACAACATTGTGAACTGGGAATACAGAGCGACAGAGAGACAACATGGTGAATTGGGAATACAGAGCGACAGGGAAACAACATGGTGAACTGAGAATACAGAGCGACAGGGAGATAACATGGTGAATTGGGAATACAGAGCGACTGGGAGACAATACGGTCAACTGGGAATACAGAGCGACAGGGAAATAACACGGTGAATGGGAATACCGAGCGACAGGGAGATAACATGGGGAACGGGGAATATAGAGTGAAAGGGAAACAACATGGTGAACTGGGAATACAGAGCGACAGGGAGACAACACGGTGAAATGTGAATATAGAGTGACACGGAGACACATGGTGACCTGGAAATACAGAGTGACTGGGAGATAACATGGTGAACTGGGAATAGAGAGCGACATGGAGACAACACAGTGAACTGGGAATACAGAGCGACAGGGAGACAACGTGGTGAACTGGGAATAGAGAGCGACATGGAGACAACACAGTGAACTGGGAATACAGAGCGACAGGGAGACAACATGGTGATCTGGGAATACAGAGTGACTGGGAGATAATACGGTGAACGGGGAATGCAGGGCGACAGGGGGACAACATGGTGAACTGGGAATAGAGAGCGACATGGAGACAACACAGTGAACTGGGAATACAGGGCAACAGGTGGACAACATGGTGAACTGGGAATATAGAGCGACAGGGAGATAACATGGTGAACTGGGAATACAGAGCGACAGGGAGATAACATGGTGAATTGGGAATACAGAGCGACAGGGAAACAACATGGTGAACTGGGAATACAGAGCGACAGGGAGATAACATGGTGAACTGGGAATATAGAGCGTCAGGGAGTTAACACGGTGAAACTGGGAATAGAGAGTGCCAGAGAGACAACATAGTGAACTGGGAATACAGAGCGACAGGGAGACAACATGGTGAATTGGGAATACAGAGCGACAGGGAAACAACATGGTGAACTGGGAATACAGAGCAACAGGAAGATAACATGGTGAATTGGGAATACAGAGCGACAGGGAGACAATACGTTCAACTGGGAATACAAGTGACAGGGAAACAACATGGTGAATGGGAATACACTGCGACAGGGAGATAACATGGGGAACTGGGAATATAGAGTGAAAGGGAAACAACATGGTGAACTGGGAATACAGAGCGACAGGGATACAACACGGTGAACTGGGAAGGTAGAGTGACAGGAAGACTAAACCGTGAAGAGGGTATACAGAGCGCCAGGGAGACAACATGGTGACCTGGGAATAGATAGCGACAGGGAGACAACACGGTGAACTGGGAATACAGAGCGACAGGGGGACAACATGGGGAACTGGGAATAGAGAGCGACAGGGAGACAACACAGTGAACTGGGAACACAGAGCGACAGGGAGACAACATGGTGAACTGGGAATATAGAGCGACAGGGAGACAACAGGGTGAACTGGGAACACAGAGCGACTGTGAGACAACATGGGGAACTGGGAATTTCGAGTGCCAGGGAGACAACACGGGGAACTGGGAATATAGAGCGACAGGGAGACAACATGGTGAACTGGGAATAGAGAGCGAAAGGGAGACAATACGGTGAACTGGGAATACAGAGCGACAGAGAGGCAACATGGTGAAATGGGAATACAGAGTGACAGGTAAACCACACGGTGAACTGGGAATACAGAGCGACAGGGAGATAACATGGTAAATTGGGAATACAGAGCGACAGGGAGACAATACGTTCAACTGGGAATACAGAGCGACAGGGAGATAACACGGTGAACTGGGAATAGAGAGCGACAGGGAGACAACATGGTGAATTGGGAATTCAAAGCGACAGGGAGACAGCAGGGTGAACTGGGAATAGAGAGCGACAGGGAGACAAAACAGTGAACTCGGAATAGAGAGCGACAGGGAGATAACATGGTGAACTGGGAATACAGAGCGACAGGGAGACAATATGGTAAACTGGGAATACAGAGCGACAGGGAGACAACACGGTGAACTGGGAATACAGAGCGACAACATGGTGAACTGGGAATACAGAGCGACAGGGAGACAACATGGTAAACTGGGAATACAGAGCGACAGGGAGACAATATGGTAAACTGGGAATACAGAGCGACAGGGAGACAACACGGTGAACTGGGAATACAGAGCGACAACATGGTGAACTGGGAATACAGAGCGACAGGGAGACAACATGGTAAACTGGGAATACAGAGCGACAGGGAGACAACACGGTGAACTGGGAATACAGAGTGACAACATGGTGAACTGGGAATACAGAGCGACAGGGAGACAGCATGGTGAACTGGGAATACAGAGCGACAGGGAGACAACATGGTGAACTGGGAATAGAGAGGGCCAGGAAGACAACATGGTGAACTGGGAATACAGAGCGACAGGAAAACAACATGGTGAACTGGGAATACAGAGTGACAGGGAGATAACACGGTGAACTGGGAATAGAGAGCGACAGGGAGACAACATGGGAAACTGGGAATACAGAGCGACAGGGAGACAACATGTTGAACTGGGAATACAGAGCGACAGGGAGACAATATGATGAACTGGGAATACAGAGGGACAGGGAAATAACACGGTGAACAGGAAATAGAGAGATAGAGGGAGACAACATCGTGAACTGGGAATATAGAGTGACAGGGAGACAACATGGTGAACTGGAAATACAGAGGGCCAGGAAGGCAACGTGGTGAAACTGGGAATAGAGAGTGACAGGGAGACAACACGGAGAACTGGGAATACAGAGTGACAGGGAGACAACACAGTGAACTGGGAATACAGAGCGACTGGGGGACAACCTGGTGAACTGGGAATATAGAGCGCCAGGGAGATAACATGGTGAACTGGGAATACAGAGCGACAGGGAGACAATACGTTCAACTGGGAATACAGAGTGACAGGGAAACAACATGGTGAATTCGGTAATGCAGAACGACAGGGAATTAACATGGTGAACTGGGAATACAGAGCGACAGGGAATTAACATGGTGAATGGGAATACAGTGCGACAGGGAGATAACATGGTGAACTGTGATTACAGAGCAACAGTGATACAACACGGTGAACTGGGAAGATAGAGTGACAGGAAGACTAAACCGTGAAGAGGGTATACAGAGCGCCAGGGAGACAACACAGTGAACTGGGAATACAGAGCGACAGGGGGACACACATGGTGAACTGGGAATATAGAGCGACAGGGAGACAACAGGGTGAACTGGGAATACAGACGGCCAGGAAGACAACATGGTGAACTGGGAATACAGAGCGACAGGGAGACAACACGGTGAATTGGGAATACAGAGCGACAGGGAGATAACACGGTGAACTGGGAATAGAGAGCGACAGGAGGATAACATGGTGAACTGGGAATGCAGAGCGACAGGGAGACAACACGGTGAAATGGGAATACAGAGGGACAGGGAGACAACACGGTGAACTGGGAATACACAGTGGCAGGTAGACAACATGGTGAACTGGGAATACAGAGCGACTGAGAGAAAACACGGTGAACTGGGATAGAGAGCGTTAGGGAGATAACATGATGAACTGGGAATACAGAGCGACAGAGAGGCCACTTGGTGAATTGGGAATACAGAGCGACATGGAGACAACATGGTGAATTGGGAATACAGAGCGACAGGGAGACAACACTGTGAAATGGGAATGCAGAGTGACAGGGAGACAACACAGTGAACCGGGAATACAGAGTGGCAGGTATACAACATGGTGAACTGGGAATACAGAGCGACAGGGAGACAACATGGTGAATTGGGAATACAGAGCGACAGGGAAACAACATGGTGAATTGGGAATACAGAGCGACAGGGAGATAACATGGTGAATTGGGAATACAGAGCGACAGGGAGACAACATGGTGAACTGGGAATACAGAGTGACAGGGAGATAACATGGTGAACTGGGAATACAGAACGACAGAGAGGCAACATGGTGAACTGGGAATACAGAGTGACAGGGAAACAAACGGTGAACTGGGAATACAGAGTGACAGGGAGACAAAATGGTGAAATGGGAATACAGAGTGACAGGAAGCCAACATGGTGAAACTGGGAATAGAGAGAGACAGGGAGACAATATGACGAACTGGGAATACAGAGGGACAGGGAAATAACACGGTGAACAGGAAATAGAGAGATACAGGGAGACAACATGGTGAACTGGGAATACAGAGCGACAGGGAGACAACACGGTGAAATGGGAATACAGAGTGACAGGGAGACAACACGGTGAACTGGGAATACAGAGTGAGAGGGAGATAACATGGTGATCTGGGAATACAGAGTTACTGGGAGATAACACGGTGAACTGGGAATAGAGAGCGACATGGAGACAACACAGTGAACTGGGAATACAGAGCGACAGGGAAACAACATGGTGAATGGGAATACAGTGCGACAGGGAGATAACATAGGGAACTGGGAATATAGAGTGAAAGGGAAAAAACATGGTGAACTGGGAATACAGAGCGACAGGGATGCAACACGGTGAACTGGGAAGGTAGAGTGACAGGAAGACTAAACCGTGAAGAGGGTATACAGAGCGCCAGGGAGACAACATGGTGACCTGGGAATAGATAGCGACAGGGAGACAACACAGTGAACTGGGAATACAGAGCGACAACATGGGGAACTGGGAATAGAGAGCGACAGGGAGACAAAACGGGGAACTGGGAATACAGAGCGACAGGGAGACAACACGGTGAAATGGGAATACAGAGTGACGGGGGGTTGAACACGGTGAACTGGGAATACAGAGTGACAGGGAGACAAAACGGTGAACTGGGAATACAGAGCAACAGGGAGACAACACGGTGGACTGGGAATACAGAGCGACAGGGAGATAACACGGTGAACTGGGAATACAGAGCGACAGGGAGACAAAATGGTGAACTGGGAATACAGAGCGACAGGGAGACAAAACGGTGAACTGGGAATACAGAGCGACAGGGAGACAACACGGTGAAATGGGAATACAGAGTGACAGGGAAACAACACGGTGAACTGGGAATACACAGTGGCAGGTAGACATCATGGTCACCTGGGAATACAGAGTGACTGGGAGACAACATGGTGAACTAGGAATAGAGATCGACAGGGAGACAACACGGTGAACAGGGAATACAGAGTGACAGGGAAACAACACGGTGAACTAGGAATAGAGATCGACAGGGAGACAACACGGTGAACTGGGAATACAGAGCGACAGGGAGACAACACGGTGAACAGGGAATACAGAGAGAAAGAGAGACAACATGGTGAACTGGAAATAGAGCGCGACAGGGAGATAACGCGGAGGACTGGGAATAGAGAGCGACAGGGAGACAACACGGTGAACTGGGAATACAGAGTGACGGGGGGGGGGCACACGGTGATCTGGGAATACAGAGTGACAGGGAGAGACCACGGTGAACTGGGAACACAGAGCGACAGGGAGACAACGTGGCGAACTGGGAATTTCGAGTGCCAGGGGGACAACACGGGGAACTGGGAATATAGAGCGACAGGGAGACAACATGGTGAACTGGGAATAGAGAACACCAGGAAGACATCATGGTGCAACTGGGAATAGAGAGCGACAGGGAGATAACACGGTGAACTAGGAATACAGAGCGACAGGGAGACAACTTGGTGAATTGGGAATACAGAGTGACAGGGAGATAACATGGGGAATCAGGAATATAGAGCGCTAGGGAGACAACATGGTGAACTGGGAATACAGGGCGACAGGGAGACAACGCAGTGAACTGGGAATACAGAGCGAAAGGGAGGTAACACGGTGAACTGGGAATACTGAGCGACAGGGAAACAACATGGTGAACTGGGAAAGGAGAGCGACAGGGAGACAACACTGTGAACTGGGAATATAGAGTGACATGGAGACTACACCGTGAACTGGGAATACAGAGCGACTGGGAGACAACATGGTGAACTCGGAATAGAGAGCGACAGGTAGACAACACGGTGAACTGGGAATACAGATCAACAGGGAGACAACATGGTGATCTGGGAATACAGAGTGACAAGGAGACAACATGGTGAACTGGGAATACAGAGGGCCAGGAAGACAACATGCTGTAACTGGGAATAGAGAGCGACAGGGAGACAACATGGTGAACTGGGAATACAGAACGACAGGGGGACAACACGGTGAACTGGGAATACAGAGCGACAGGGAGACAACACAGTGAACTGGGAATACAGAGCGACAGGGGGACACACATGGTGAACTGGGAATATAGAGCGACAGGGAGACAACAGGGTGAACTGGGAATACAGAGCGAAAGGGAGAGAACATGTTGAACTGGGAATAGAGAACGCCAGGGAGACAAAATGGTGAACTGGGAATACAGAGCAACAGGGAGACAACACGGTGAACTGGGAATACAGAGCAACAGAGACACAACATGGTGAATTGGGAATACAAAGCGACAGGGAGGCAACAGGGTGAACTGGGAATAGAGAGCGACAGGGAGGTAACACGGCGACTGGGAATACTGAGCGACAGGGAAACAACATGGTGAACTGGGAAAAGAGAGTGACAGGGAGACAACATGGTGAATGGGAATACAGAGCGACAGGGAGACAACACAGTGAACTGGGAATACAGAGCGAAAGGGAGGTAACACGGTGAACTGGGAATACTGAGCGACAGGGAAACAACATGGTGAACTGGGAAAGGAGAGCGACAGGGAGACAACATGGTTTATTGGGAATAGAGAGCGACAGGGAGATAACATAGTGAACTGGGAATACAGAGCGACAGGGATACAACATGGTGAACTGGGAATACAGAGCGACAAGGAGATAACATGGTGAACTGGGAATACAGTGAGACCGGGAGACAATATGTTCAACTGGGAATACAGAGCGACAGGGAAACAACATGGTGAATGGGAATACAGTGCGACAGGGAGATAACATGGGGAACTGGGAATATAGAGTGAAGGGGAAACAACATGGTGAACTGGGAATACAGAGCGACAGGGATACAACACAGTGAACTGGGAAGATAGAGTGACAGGAAGACTAAACCGTGAAGACGGTATACAGAGCGCCAGGGAGACAACACGGTGACCTGGGAATAGATAGCGACAGGGAGACAACACAGTGACCTGGGAATAGATAGCGACAGGGAGACAAAACGGTGAACTGGGAATACAGAGCGACAGGGGGACAACATGGAGAACTGGGAATAGAGAGCGACAGGGAGACAAACATGGTGAACTGGGAATACAGAGCGACGGGGGGACAACATGGTGAACTGGGAATATAGATTGACAGGGAGACAACAGGGTGAACTGGGAATACAGAGCAACAGGGAGACAACATGGTGAACTCAGAATACAGAGCGACATGGAGACAACACAGTGAACTGGGAATACAGAGCGACAGGGAGACAACACAGTGAACTGGGAATACAGAGCGAAAGGGAGGTAACACGGTGAACTGGGAATACTGAGCGACAGGGAAACAACATGGTGAACTGGGAAAGGAGAGCGACAGGGAGACAACATGGTTTATTGGGAATAGAGAGCGACAGGGAGATAACATGGTGAACTGGGAATACAGAGCGACAGGGATACAACATGGTGAACTGGGAAAACAGAGCGACAAAAGATAACATGGCGAACTGGGAATACAGTGAGACCGGGAGACAATATGTTCAACTGGGAATACAGAGCGACAGGGAAACAACCTGGTGAATGGGAGTACAGTGCGACAGGGAGATAACATGGGGAACTGGGAATATAGAGTGAAAGGGAAACAACATGGTGAACTGGGAATACAGAGCAACAGGGATACAACATGGTGAACTGGGAATACAGAGCGACAGGGATACAACACGGTGAACTGGGAAGATAGAGTGACAGGAAGACTAAACCGTGAAGAGGGTATACAGAGCGCCAGGGAGACAACATGGTGACCTGGGAATAGATAGCGACAGGGAGACAACATGGGGAACTGGGAATAGAGAGCGACAGGGAGACAACAGGGTGAACTCAGAATACAGAGCGACATGGAGACAACACAGTGAACTGGGAATACAGAGCGACAGGGGGACAACATGGTGAACTGGGAATATAGAGTGACAGGGAGATAACACGGTGAACTGGGAATATGGAGTGACAGGGGGACAACATGGCGAACTGGGAATAGAGAGCGACAGGGAGACAAACATGGTGAACTCAGAATACAGAGCGACATGGAGACAACACAGTGAACTGGGAATACAGAGCGACAGGGGGACAACATGGTGAACTGGGAATATAGAGTGACAGGGTGATAACACGGTGAACTGGGAATATGGAGGGACAGGGGGACAACATGGCGAACTGGGAATAGAAAGCGACAGGGAGACAAACATGGTGAACTGGGAATACAAAGCGACAGGGAGACAGCAGGGTGAACTGGGAATAGAGAGCGACAGGGAGACAAAACAGTGAACTCGGAATAGAGAGCGACAGGGAGATAACATGGTGAACTGGGAATACAGAGCGACAGGGAGACAATATGGTAAACTGGGAATACAGAGCGACAGGGAGACAACACGGTGAACTGGGAATACAGAGCGACAACATGGTGAACTGGGAATACAGAGTGACAGGGAGACAACACGGGGAACTGAGAATATAGAGCGACAGGGAGACAACATGGTGAACTGGGAATAGAGAGGGCCAGGAAGACAACATGGTGAACTGGGAATACAGAGCGACAGGAAAACAACATGGTGAACTGGGAATACAGAGTGACAGGGAGATAACACGGTGAACTGGGAATAGAGAGCGACAGGGAGACAACATGGGAAACTGGGAATACAGAGCGACAGGGAGACAACATGTTGAACTGGGAATACAGAGCGACAGGGAGACAATATGATGAACTGGGAATACAGAGGGACAGGGAAATAACACGGTGAACAGGAAATAGAGAGATAGAGGGAGACAACATCGTGAACTGGGAATATAGAGTGACAGGGAGACAACATGGTGAACTGGAAATACAGAGGGCCAGGAAGGCAACGTGGTGAAACTGGGAATAGAGAGTGACAGGGAGACAACACGGAGAACTGGGAATACAGAGTGACAGGGAGACAACACAGTGAACTGGGAATACAGAGCGACTGGGGGACAATCTGGTGAACTGGGAATATAGAGCGCCAGGGAGATAACATGGTGAACTGGGAATACAGAGCGACAGGGAGACAATACGTTCAACTGGGAATACAGAGTGACAGGGAAACAACATGGTGAATTCGGTAATGCAGAACGACAGGGAATTAACATGGTGAACTGGGAATACAGAGCGACAGGGAATTAACATGGTGAATGGGAATACAGTGCGACAGGGAGATAACATGGTGAACTGTGATTACAGAGCAACAGTGATACAACACGGTGAACTGGGAAGATAGAGTGACAGGAAGACGAAACCGTGAAGAGGGTATACAGAGCGCCAGGGAGACAACACAGTGAACTGGGAATACAGAGCGACAGGGGGACACACATGGTGAACTGGGAATATAGAGCGACAGGGAGACAACAGGGTGAACTGGGAATACAGAGCGACAGGGAGATAAAATGGTGAACTGGGAACACAGAGCGACTGTGAGACAACATGGGGAACTGGGAATTTCGAGTGCCAGGGAGACAACACGGGGAATTGGGAATATAGAGCGACAGGGAGACAACATGGTGAACTGGGAATACAGAGGGCCAGGAAGACAACATGGTGAACTGGGAATACAGAGCGACAGGGAGACAACACGGTGAACTGGGAATACAGAGCGACAGGGAGATAACACGGTGAACTGGGAATGGAGAGCGACAGGAGGATAACATGGTGAACTGGGAATACAGAGCGACAGGGAGACAACACGGTGAAATGGGAATACAGAGGGACAGGGAGACAACACGGTGAACTGGGAATACACAGTGGCAGGTAGACAACATGGTGAACTGGGAATACAGAGCGACTGAGAGAAAACACGGTGAACTGGGAATAGAGAGCGTTAGGGAGATAACATGATGAACTGGGAATACAGAGCGACAGAGAGGCCACTTGGTGAATTGGGAATACAGAGCGACATGGAGACAACATGGTGAACTGGGAATACAGAGCGACAGGGAGACAACACTGTGAAATGGGAATGCAGAGTGACAGGGAGACAACACAGTGAACCGGGAATACAGAGTGGCAGGTATACAACATGGTGAACTGGGAATACAGAGCGACAGGGAGACAACATGGTGAATTGGGAATACAGAGCGACAGGGAAACAACATGGTGAATTGGGAATACAGAGCGACAGGGAGATAACATGGTGAATTGGGAATACAGAGCGACAGGGAGACAACATGGTGAACTGGGAATACAGAGTGACAGGGAGATAACATGGTGAACTGGGAATACAGAACGACAGAGAGGCAACATGGTGAACTGGGAATACAGAGTGACAGGGAAACAAACGGTGAACTGGGAATACAGAGTGACAGGGAGACAAAATGGTGAAATGGGAATACAGAGTGACAGGAAGCCAACATGGCGAAACTGGGAATAGAGAGAGACAGGGAGACAATATGACGAACTGGGAATACAGAGGGACAGGGAAATAACACGGTGAACAGGAAATAGAGAGATACAGGGAGACAACATGGTGAACTGGGAATACAGAGCGACAGGGAGACAACACTGTGAAATGGGAATGCAGAGTGACAGGGAGACAACACAGTGAACCGGGAATACAGAGTGGCAGGTATACAACATGGTGAACTGGGAATACAGAGCGACAGGGAGACAACATGGTGAATTGGGAATACAGAGCGACAGGGAGATAACATGGTGAACTGGGAATACAGAGTGACAGGGAGATAACATGGTGAACTGGGAATACAGAACGACAGAGAGGCAACATGGTGAACTGGGAATACAGAGTGACAGGGAAACAAACGGTGAACTGGGAATACAGAGTGACAGGGAGACAAAATGGTGAAATGGGAATACAGAGTGACAGGAAGCCAACATGGTGAAACTGGGAATAGAGAGAGACAGGGAGACAATATGACGAACTGGGAATACAGAGGGACAGGGAAATAACACGGTGAACAGGAAATAGAGAGATACAGGGAGACAACATGGTGAACTGGGAATACAGAGCGACAGGGAGACAACACGGTGAAATGGGAATACAGAGTGACAGGGAGACAACACGGTGAACTGGGAATACAGAGTGAGAGGGAGATAACATGGTGATCTGGGAATACAGAGTTACTGGGAGATAACATAGGGAACTGGGAATATAGAGTGAAAGGGAAAAAACATGGTGAACTGGGAATACAGAGCGACAGGGATGCAACACGGTGAACTGGGAAGATAGAGTGACAGGAAGACTAAACCGTGAAGAGGGTATACAGAGCGCCAGGGAGACAACATGGTGACCTGGGAATAGATAGCGACAGGGAGACAACACAGTGAACTGGGAATACAGAGCGACAGGGGGACAACATGGGGAACTGGGAATAGAGAGCGACAGGGAGACAAAACGGGGAACTGGGAATACAGAGCGACAGGGAGACAACACGGTGAAATGGGAATACAGAGTGACGGGGGGGTTGAACACGGTGAACTGGGAATACAGAGTGACAGGGAGACAACACGGTGAACTGGGAATATAGAGGGCCAGGAAGATAACATGGTGAAACTGGGAATAGAGAGTGACAGGGAGACAACACGGTGAACTGGGAATACAGAGCAACAGGGAGACAACACGGTGAACTGGGAATACAGAACGACAGGGAGACAAAACGGTGAACTGGGAATACAGAGCGACAGGGAGACAACACGGTGAACTGGGAATACAGAACGACAGGGAGACAAAACGGTGAACTGGGAATACAGAGCAACAGGGAGACAACACGGTGAACTGGGAATACAGAGTGACAGGGAGACAAAACGGTGAACTGGGAATACAGAGCAACAGGGAGACAACACGGTGGACTGGGAATACAGAGCGACAGGGAGATAACACGGTGAACTGGGAATACAGAGCGACAGGGAGACAAAATGGTGAACTGGGAATACAGAGCGACAGGGAGACAAAACGGTGAACTGGGAATACAGAGCGACAGGGAGACAACACGGTGAAATGGGAATACAGAGTGACAGGGAAACAACACGGTGAACTGGGAATACACAGTGGCAGGTAGACATCATGGTCACCTGGGAATACAGAGTGACTGGGAGACAACATGGTGAACTAGGAATAGAGATCGACAGGGAGACAACACGGTGAACAGGGAATACAGAGTGACAGGGAGACAAAATGGTGAACTAGGAATAGAGATCGACAGGGAGACAACACGGTGAACTGGGAATACAGAGCGACAGGGAGACAACACGGTGAACAGGGAATACAGAGAGAAAGAGAGACAACATGGTGAACTGGAAATAGAGCGCGACAGGGAGATAACGCGGAGGACTGGGAATAGAGAGCGACAGGGAGACAACACGGTGAACTGGGAATACAGAGTGACGGGGGGGGGGGCACACGGTGATCTGGGAATACAGAGTGACAGGGAGAGACCACGGTGAACGGGGAACACAGAGCGACAGGGAGACAACGTGGCGAACTGGGAATTTCGAGTGCCAGGGGGACAACACGGGGAACTGGGAATATAGAGCGACAGGGAGACAACATGGTGAACTGGGAATAGAGAACACCAGGAAGACATCATGGTGCAACTGGGAATAGAGAGCGACAGGGAGATAACACGGTGAACTAGGAATACAGAGCGACAGGGAGACAACTTGGTGAATTGGGAATACAGAGTGACAGGGAGATAACATGGGGAATCAGGAATATAGAGCGCTAGGGAGACAACATGGTGAACTGGGAATACAGGGCGACAGGGAGACAACGCAGTGAACTGGGAATACAGAGCGAAAGGGAGGTAACACGGTGAACTGGGAATACTGAGCGACAGGGAAACAACATGGTGAACTGGGAAAGGAGAGCGACAGGGAGACAACACTGTGAACTGGGAATATAGAGTGACATGGAGACTACACCGTGAACTGGGAATACAGAGCGACTGGGAGACAACATGGTGAACTCGGAATAGAGAGCGACAGGTAGACAACACGGTGAACTGGGAATACAGAACAACAGGGAGACAACATGGTGATCTGGGAATACAGAGTGACAAGGAGACAACATGGTGAACTGGGAATACAGAGGGCCAGGAAGACAACATGCTGTAACTGGGAATAGAGAGCGACGGGGAGACAACACGGTAACCTGGGAATAGATAGCGACAGGGAGACAACATGGTGAACTGGGAATACAGAACGACAGGGGGACAACACGGTGAACTGGGAATACAGAGCGACAGGGAGACAACACAGTGAACTGGGAATACAGAGCGACAGGGGGACACACATGGTGAACTGGGAATATAGAGCGACAGGGAGACAACAGGGTGAACTGGGAATACAGAGCGAAAGGGAGAGAACATGTTGAACTGGGAATAGAGAACGCCAGGGAGACAAAATGGTGAACTGGGAATACAGAGCAACAGGGAGACAACACGGTGAACTGGGAATACAGAGCAACAGAGACACAACATGGTGAATTGGGAATACAAAGCGACAGGGAGGCAACAGGGTGAACTGGGAATAGAGAGCGACAGGGAGGTAACACGGCGACTGGGAATACTGAGCGACAGGGAAACAACATGGTGAACTGGGAAAAGAGAGTGACAGGGAGACAACATGGTGAATGGGAATACAGAGCGACAGGGAGACAACACAGTGAACTGGGAATACAGAGCGAAAGGGAGGTAACACGGTGAACTGGGAATACTGAGCGACAGGGAAACAACATGGTGAACTGGGAAAGGAGAGCGACAGGGAGACAACATGGTTTATTGGGAATAGAGAGCGACAGGGAGATAACATAGTGAACTGGGAATACAGAGCGACAGGGATACAACATGGTGAACTGGGAATACAGAGCGACAAGGAGATAACATGGTGAACCGGGAATACAGTGAGACCGGGAGACAATATGTTCAACTGGGAATACAGAGCGACAGGGAAACAACATGGTGAATGGGAATACAGTGCGACAGGGAGATAACATGGGGAACTGGGAATATAGAGTGAAGGGGAAACAACATGGTGAACTGGGAATACAGAGCGACAGGGAGATAACATGGTGAACTGGGAATACAGAGTGACAGGGAGATAACATGGTGAACTGGGAATACAGAACGACAGAGAGGCAACATGGTGAACTGGGAATACAGAGTGACAGGGAAACAAACGGTGAACTGGGAATACAGAGTGACAGGGAGACAAAATGGTGAAATGGGAATACAGAGTGACAGGAAGCCAACATGGTGAAACTGGGAATAGAGAGAGACAGGGAGACAATATGACGAACTGGGAATACAGAGGGACAGGGAAATAACACGGTGAACAGGAAATAGAGAGATACAGGGAGACAACATGGTGAACTGGGAATACAGAGCGACAGGGAGACAACACGGTGAAATGGGAATACAGAGTGACAGGGAGACAACACGGTGAACTGGGAATACAGAGTGAGAGGGAGATAACATGGTGATCTGGGAATACAGAGTTACTGGGAGATAACACGGTGAACTGGGAATAGAGAGCGACATGGAGACAACACAGTGAACTGGGAATACAGAGCGACAGGGAAACAACATGGTGAATGGGAATACAGTGCGACAGGGAGATAACATAGGGAACTGGGAATATAGAGTGAAAGGGAAAAAACATGGTGAACTGGGAATACAGAGCGACAGGGATGCAACACGGTGAACTGGGAAGATAGAGTGACAGGAAGACTAAACCGTGAAGAGGGTATACAGAGCGCCAGGGAGACAACATGGTGACCTGGGAATAGATAGCGACAGGGAGACAACACAGTGAACTGGGAATACAGAGCGACAGGGGGACAACATGGGGAACTGGGAATAGAGAGCGACAGGGAGACAAAACGGGGAACTGGGAATACAGAGCGACAGGGAGACAACACGGTGAAATGGGAATACAGAGTGACGGGGGGGTTGAACACGGTGAACTGGGAATACAGAGTGACAGGGAGACAACACGGTGAACTGGGAATATAGAGGGCCAGGAAGATAACATGGTGAAACTGGGAATAGAGAGTGACAGGGAGACAACACGGTGAACTGGGAATACAGAGCAACAGGGAGACAACACGGTGAACTGGGAATACAGAACGACAGGGAGACAAAACGGTGAACTGGGAATACAGAGCGACAGGGAGACAACACGGTGAACTGGGAATACAGAGCGACAGGGAGACAAAACGGTGAACTGGGAATACAGAGCAACAGGGAGACAACACGGTGAACTGGGAATACAGAGTGACAGGGAGACAAAACGGTGAACTGGGAATACAGAGCAACAGGGAGACAACACGGTGGACTGGGAATACAGAGCGACAGGGAGATAACACGGTGAACTGGGAATACAGAGCGACAGGGAGACAAAATGGTGAACTGGGAATACAGAGCGACAGGGAGACAAAACGGTGAACTGGGAATACAGAGCGACAGGGAGACAACACGGTGAAATGGGAATACAGAGTGACAGGGAAACAACACGGTGAACTGGGAATACACAGTGGCAGGTAGACATCATGGTCACCTGGGAATACAGAGTGACTGGGAGACAACATGGTGAACTAGGAATAGAGATCGACAGGGAGACAACACGGTGAACAGGGAATACAGAGTGACAGGGAGACAAAATGGTGAACTAGGAATAGAGATCGACAGGGAGACAACACGGTGAACTGGGAATACAGAGCGACAGGGAGACAACACGGTGAACAGGGAATACAGAGAGAAAGAGAGACAACATGGTGAACTGGAAATAGAGCGCGACAGGGAGATAACGCGGAGGACTGGGAATAGAGAGCGACAGGGAGACAACACGGTGAACTGGGAATACAGAGTGACGGGGGGGGGGCACACGGTGATCTGGGAATACAGAGTGACAGGGAGAGACCACGGTGAACTGGGAACACAGAGCGACAGGGAGACAACGTGGCGAACTGGGAATTTCGAGTGCCAGGGGGACAACACGGGGAACTGGGAATATAGAGCGACAGGGAGACAACATGGTGAACTGGGAATAGAGAACACCAGGAAGACATCATGGTGCAACTGGGAATAGAGAGCGACAGGGAGATAACACGGTGAACTAGGAATACAGAGCGACAGGGAGACAACTTGGTGAATTGGGAATACAGAGTGACAGGGAGATAACATGGGGAATCAGGAATATAGAGCGCTAGGGAGACAACATGGTGAACTGGGAATACAGGGCGACAGGGAGACAATGCAGTGAACTGGGAATACAGAGCGAAAGGGAGGTAACACGGTGAACTGGGAATACCGAGCGACAGGGAAACAACATGGTGAACTGGGAAAGGAGAGCGACAGGGAGACAACACTGTGAACTGGGAATATAGAGTGACATGGAGACTACACCGTGAACTGGGAATACAGAGCGACTGGGAGACAACATGGTGAACTCGGAATAGAGAGCGACAGGTAGACAACACGGTGAACTGGGAATACAGAACAACAGGGAGACAACATGGTGATCTGGGAATACAGAGTGACAAGGAGACAACATGGTGAACTGGGAATACAGAGGGCCAGGAAGACAACATGCTGTAACTGGGAATAGAGAGCGACGGGGAGACAACACGGTAACCTGGGAATAGATAGCGACAGGGAGACAACATGGTGAACTGGGAATACAGAACGACAGGGGGACAACACGGTGAACTGGGAATACAGAGCGACAGGGAGACAACACAGTGAACTGGGAATACAGAGCGACAGGGGGACACACATGGTGAACTGGGAATATAGAGCGACAGGGAGACAACAGGGTGAACTGGGAATACAGAGCGAAAGGGAGAGAACATGTTGAACTGGGAATAGAGAACGCCAGGGAGACAAAATGGTGAACTGGGAATACAGAGCAACAGGGAGACAACACGGTGAACTGGGAATACAGAGCAACAGAGACACAACATGGTGAATTGGGAATACAAAGCGACAGGGAGGCAACAGGGTGAACTGGGAATAGAGAGCGACAGGGAGGTAACACGGCGACTGGGAATACTGAGCGACAGGGAAACAACATGGTGAACTGGGAAAAGAGAGTGACAGGGAGACAACATGGTGAATGGGAATACAGAGCGACAGGGAGACAACACAGTGAACTGGGAATACAGAGCGAAAGGGAGGTAACACGGTGAACTGGGAATACTGAGCGACAGGGAAACAACATGGTGAACTGGGAAAGGAGAGCGACAGGGAGACAACATGGTTTATTGGGAATAGAGAGCGACAGGGAGATAACATAGTGAACTGGGAATACAGAGCGACAGGGATACAACATGGTGAACTGGGAATACAGAGCGACAAGGAGATAACATGGTGAACTGGGAATACAGTGAGACCGGGAGACAATATGTTCAACTGGGAATACAGAGCGACAGGGAAACAACATGGTGAATGGGAATACAGTGCGACAGGGAGATAACATGGGGAACTGGGAATATAGAGTGAAGGGGAAACAACATGGTGAACTGGGAATACAGAGCGACAGGGATACAACACAGTGAACTGGGAAGATAGAGTGACAGGAAGACTAAACCGTGAAGAGGGTATACAGAGCGCCAGGGAGACAACACGGTGACCTGGGAATAGATAGCGACAGGGAGACAACACAGTGACCTGGGAATAGATAGCGACAGGGAGACAACACGGTGAACTGGGAATACAGAGCGACAGGGGAACAACATGGAGAACTGGGAATAGAGAGCGACAGGGAGACAAACATGGTGAACTGGGAATACAGAGCGACGGGGGGACAACATGGTGAACTGGGAATATAGATTGACAGGGAGACAACAGGGTGAACTGGGAATACAGAGCAACAGGGAGACAACATGGTGAACTCAGAATACAGAGCGACATGGAGACAACACAGTGAACTGGGAATACAGAGCGACAGGGAGACAACACAGTGAACTGGGAATACAGAGCGAAAGGGAGGTAACACGGTGAACTGGGAATACTGAGCGACAGGGAAACAACATGGTGAACTGGGAAAGGAGAGCGACAGGGAGACAACATGGTTTATTGGGAATAGAGAGCGACAGGGAGATAACATGGTGAACTGGGAATACAGAGTGACAGGGATACAACATGGTGAACTGGGAAAACAGAGCGACAAAAGATAACATGGTGAACTGGGAATACAGTGAGACCGGGAGACAATATGTTCAACTGGGAATACAGAGCGACAGGGAAACAACCTGGTGAATGGGAGTACAGTGCGACAGGGAGATAACATGGGGAACTGAGAATATAGAGTGAAAGGGAAACAACATGGTGAACTGGGAATACAGAGCGACAGGGATACAACACGGTGAACTGGGAAGATAGAGTGACAGGAAGACTAAACCGTGAAGAGGGTATACAGAGCGCCAGGGAGACAACATGGTGACCTGGGAATAGATAGCGACAGGGAGACAACATGGGGAACTGGGAATAGAGAGCGACAGGGAGACAACAGGGTGAACTGGGAATACAGAGCAACAGGGAGACAACATGGTGAACTCAGAATACAGAGCGACATGGAGACAACACAGTGAACTGGGAATACAGAGCGACAGGGGGACAACATGGTGAACTGGGAATATAGAGTGACAGGGAGATAACACGGTGAACTGGGAATATGGAGTGACAGGGGGACAACATGGCGAACTGGGAATAGAGAGTGACAGGGAGACAAACATGGTGAACTCAGAATACAGAGCGACATGGAGACAACACAGTGAACTGGGAATACAGAGCGACAGGGGGACAACATGGTGAACTGGGAATATAGAGTGACAGGGTGATAACACGGTGAACTGGGAATATGGAGTGACAGGGGGACAACATGGCGAACTGGGAATAGAAAGCGACAGGGAGACAAACATGGTGAACTGGGAATACAGAGCGACCGGGGTCAACATGGTGAACTGGGAATATAGATTGACAGGGAGACAACAGGGTGAACTGGGAATACAGAGCAACAGGGAGACAACATGGTGAACTCAGAATACAGAGCGACAGGGAGACAACACAGTGAACTGGGAATACAAAGCGACAGGGAGACAACATGGTGAACTGGGAATATAGAATGACAGGGAGATAACACGGTGAACTGGGAATATAGAGTGACAGGGAGATAACACGGTGAGCTGGGAATACAAAGCGACAGGGAGACAACACGATGAACTGGGAATAGAGAGCGACAGGGAGACAACACTGTGAATTGGGAATACAGAGCGACAGGGAAACAACATCGTGAACTGGGAATACAGAGCGACAGGGAGACAATACGGTCAACTGGGAATACAGAGCGACAGGAAAACAACATGGTGACTGGGTATCCAGTGTGACAGGGAGGTAACATGGGGAACTGGGAATATAGAGTGAAAGGGAAACAAAATGGTGAACTGGGTATACAGAGCGACAGGGGGACAACATGGGGAACTGGGAATAGAGAGCGACAGGGAGACAAACATGGTGAACTGGGAATACAGAGCGACGGGGGGACAACATGGTGAACTTGGAATATAGATTGACAGGGAGATAACATGGTGAACTGGGAATATAGAGTGACAGTGAGATAACACGGTGAACTGGGAATACAAAGCGACAGGGAGACAACACGGTGAACTGGGAATAGAGAGCGACAGGGAGACAACACGGTGAATTGGGAATACAGAGCGACAGGGAAACAACACGGTGAACTGGGAATACAGAGCGACAGGGAGACAATACGGTCAACTGGGAATACAGAGCGACAGGAAAACAACATGGTGACTGGGTATACAGTGCGACAGGGAGATAACATGGGGAACTGGGAATATAGAGTGAAAGGGAAACAACACGGTGAACTGGGAATACAGAGCGACAGGGAGACAACATGGTGACCTGGGAATAGATAGCGACAGGGAGACAACACGGTGAACTGGGAATACTGAATGACAGGGAGACTACATCGTGAACTGGGTATACACAGCGCCAGGGAGACAACATGGTGACCTGGGAATACAGAGCGACAGGGAGACAACATGGTGAAGTGGGAATACAGAGCGACAGGGAGACAACTTGGTGAATTGGGAATACAGAGCGACAGGGAGATAACATGGTGAACTGGGAATAGAGAACACCAGGAAGACATCATGGTGCAACTGGGAATAGAGAGCGACAGGGAGATAACACGGTGAACTAGGAATACAGAGCGACAGGGAGACAACTTGGTGAATTGGGAATACAGAGCGACAGGGAGATAACATGGTGAACTGGGAACAGAGAACACCAGGAAGACAACATGGTGCAACTGGGAATAGAGAGTGGCAGGGAGACAACACGATGAACTGGGTATACAGAGCGACAGGGAGACAATATGGGAAACTGGGAAAACAGAGCGACAGGGAGACAACATGGTGAACTGGGAATAGAGAGCGACAGGGAGACAACTTGGTGAATTGGGAATACAGAGCGACAGGGAGATAACATGGTGAACTGGGAACAGAGAACACCAGGAAGACAACATGGTGCAACTGGGAATAGAGAGTGACAGTGAGACAACATGGTGAACTGGGAATACAGAGTGACAGAGAGATAACATGGTGAACTGGGAATACAAAGCGACAGGCAGACATCCTGGTGAACTGGGAATAGAGAGCGACAGGGATACAACATGGTGAAATGGGAATACAGAGTGGCAGGGAGACAACACGATGAACTGGGTATACAGAGCGACAGGGAGACAATATGGGAAACTGGGAAAACAGAGCGACAGGGAGACAACATGGTGAACTGGGAATAGAGAGCGACAGGGAGACAACTCGGTGAACTGGGAATACAGAGTGACAGGGAGATAACACAGAAACTGGAAATACAGAGCACCAGGGAGAGAACATGTTGAACTGGGAATAGAGAACGCCAGGGAGACAAAATGGTGAACTGGGAATACAGAGCAACAGGGAGACAACACGGTGAACTGCGAATACAGAGCAACAGAGACACAACAGGGTGAACTGGGAAGAGAGAGCGACAGGGAGGTAACACGGTGACTGAGAATACTGAGCGACAGGGAAACAACATGGTGAACTGGGAAAAGAGAGCGACAGGGAGACAACATGGTGAATGGGAATACAGGGCGACAGGGAGACAACGCAGTGAACTGGGAATACAGAGCGAAAGGGAGGTAACACGGAGAACTGGGAATACTGAGCGACAGGGAAACAACATGGTGAACTGGGAAAGGAGAGCGACAGGGAGACAACATGGTGAACTGGGAATACAGAGCGACAGGGAGACAACACTGTGAACTGGGAATATAGAGTGATATGGAGACTACACCGTGAACTGGGAATACAGTGCGACTGGGAGACAACATGGTGAACTGGGAATAGAGAGCGACAGGGAGACAAACATGGTGAACTGGGAATACAGAGCGACCGGGGTCAACATGGTGAACTGGGAATATAGATTGACAGGGAGACAACAGGGTGAACTGGGAATACAGAGCAACAGGGAGACAACATGGTGAACTCAGAATACAGAGCAACAGGGAGACAACACAGTGAACTGGGAATACAGAGCAACAGGGAGACAACATGGTGAACTGGGAATATAGAATGACAGGGAGATATCACGGTGAACTGGGAATATAGAGTGACAGGGAGATAACACGGTGAACTGGGAATACAAAGCGACAGGGAGACAACATGGTGAAACTGGGAATAGAGAGCGACAGGGAGACAACACAGTGAACTGGGAATACAGAGCGACAGGGAGACAACATGGTGAAGTGGGAATACAGAGCGACAGGGAGACAACCTGGTGAACTGGGAAAAGAGAGCGACAAGGAGACAACTTGGTGAATTGGGAATACAGAGCGACAGGGAGATAACATGGTGAACTGGGAATAGAGAACACCAGGAAGACATCATGGTGCAACTGGGAATAGAGAGCGACAGGGAGATAACACGGTGAACTAGGAATACAGAGCGACAGGGAGACAACTTGGTGAATTGGGAATACAGAGTGACAGGGAGATAACATGGGGAATCAGGAATATAGAGCGCTAGGGAGACAACATGGTGAACTGGGAATACAGAGCGTCAGGGAGACAACTTGGTGAACTGGGAATACAGAGCAACAGAGACACAACATGGTGAATTGGGAATACAAAACGACAGGGAGACAACACGGTGAACTGGGAATACAGAGCAACAGGGAGACAACATGGTGAACTCAGAATACAGAGCGACAGGGAGACAACACAGTGAACTGGGAATACAGAGCGACAGGGAGACAACATGGTGAACTGGGAATATAGAATGACAGGGAGATAACACGGTGAACTGGGAATATAGAGTGACAGGGAGATAACACGGTGAGCTGGGAATACAAAGCGACAGGGAGACAACACGATGAACTGGGAATAGAGAGCGACAGGGAGACAACACTGTGAATTGGGAATACAGAGCGACAGGGAAACAACATCGTGAACTGGGAATACAGAGCGACAGGGAGACAATACGGTCAACTGGGAATACAGAGCGACAGGAAAACAACATGGTGACTGGGTATCCAGTGTGACAGGGAGGTAACATGGGGAACTGGGAATATAGAGTGAAAGGGAAACAAAATGGTGAACTGGGTATACAGAGCGACAGGGGGACAACATGGGGAACTGGGAATAGAGAGCGACAGGGAGACAAACATGGTGAACTGGGAATACAGAGCGACGGGGGGACAACATGGTGAACTTGGAATATAGATTGACAGGGAGATAACATGGTGAACTGGGAATATAGAGTGACAGTGAGATAACACGGTGAACTGGGAATACAAAGCGACAGGGAGACAACACGGTGAACTGGGAATAGAGAGCGACAGGGAGACAACACGGTGAATTGGGAATACAGAGCGACAGGGAAACAACACGGTGAACTGGGAATACAGAGCGACAGGGAGACAATACGGTCAACTGGGAATACAGAGCGACAGGAAAACAACATGGTGACTGGGTATACAGTGCGACAGGGAGATAACATGGGGAACTGGGAATATAGAGTGAAAGGGAAACAACACGGTGAACTGGGAATACAGAGCGACAGGGAGACAACATGGTGACCTGGGAATAGATAGCGACAGGGAGACAACACGGTGAACTGGGAATACTGAATGACAGGGAGACTACATCGTGAACTGGGTATACACAGCGCCAGGGAGACAACATGGTGACCTGGGAATACAGAGCGACAGGGAGACAACATGGTGAAGTGGGAATACAGAGCGACAGGGAGACAACTTGGTGAATTGGGAATACAGAGCGACAGGGAGATAACATGGTGAACTGGGAATAGAGAACACCAGGAAGACATCATGGTGCAACTGGGAATAGAGAGCGACAGGGAGATAACACGGTGAACTAGGAATACAGAGCGACAGGGAGACAACTTGGTGAATTGGGAATACAGAGCGACAGGGAGATAACATGGTGAACTGGGAACAGAGAACACCAGGAAGACAACATGGTGCAACTGGGAATAGAGAGTGGCAGGGAGACAACACGATGAACTGGGTATACAGAGCGACAGGGAGACAATATGGGAAACTGGGAAAACAGAGCGACAGGGAGACAACATGGTGAACTGGGAATAGAGAGCGACAGGGAGACAACTTGGTGAATTGGGAATACAGAGCGACAGGGAGACAACACAGTGAACTGGGAATACAAAGCGACAGGGAGACAACATGGTGAACTGGGAATATAGAATGACAGGGAGATAACACGGTGAACTGGGAATATAGAGTGACAGGGAGATAACACGGTGAGCTGGGAATACAAAGCGACAGGGAGACAACACGATGAACTGGGAATAGAGAGCGACAGGGAGACAACACTGTGAATTGGGAATACAGAGCGACAGGGAAACAACATCGTGAACTGGGAATACAGAGCGACAGGGAGACAATACGGTCAACTGGGAATACAGAGCGACAGGAAAACAACATGGTGACTGGGTATCCAGTGTGACAGGGAGGTAACATGGGGAACTGGGAATATAGAGTGAAAGGGAAACAAAATGGTGAACTGGGTATACAGAGCGACAGGGGGACAACATGGGGAACTGGGAATAGAGAGCGACAGGGAGACAAACATGGTGAACTGGGAATACAGAGCGACGGGGGGACAACATGGTGAACTTGGAATATAGATTGACAGGGAGATAACATGGTGAACTGGGAATATAGAGTGACAGTGAGATAACACGGTGAACTGGGAATACAAAGCGACAGGGAGACAACACGGTGAACTGGGAATAGAGAGCGACAGGGAGACAACACGGTGAATTGGGAATACAGAGCGACAGGGAAACAACACGGTGAACTGGGAATACAGAGCGACAGGGAGACAATACGGTCAACTGGGAATACAGAGCGACAGGAAAACAACATGGTGACTGGGTATACAGTGCGACAGGGAGATAACATGGGGAACTGGGAATATAGAGCGACAGGGAAACAACACGGTGAACTGGGAATACAGAGCGACAGGGAGACAACATGGTGACCTGGGAATAGATAGCGACAGGGAGACAACACGGTGAACTGGGAATACTGAATGACAGGGAGACTACATCGTGAACTGGGTATACACAGCGCCAGGGAGACAACATGGTGACCTGGGAATACAGAGCGACAGGGAGACAACATGGTGAAGTGGGAATACAGAGCGACAGGGAGACAACTTGGTGAATTGGGAATACAGAGCGACAGGGAGATAACATGGTGAACTGGGAATAGAGAACACCAGGAAGACATCATGGTGCAACTGGGAATAGAGAGCGACAGGGAGATAACACGGTGAACTAGGAATACAGAGCGACAGGGAGACAACTTGGTGAATTGGGAATACAGAGCGACAGGGAGATAACATGGTGAACTGGGAACAGAGAACACCAGGAAGACAACATGGTGCAACTGGGAATAGAGAGTGGCAGGGAGACAACACGATGAACTGGGTATACAGAGCGACAGGGAGACAATATGGGAAACTGGGAAAACAGAGCGACAGGGAGACAACATGGTGAACTGGGAATAGAGAGCGACAGGGAGACAACTTGGTGAATTGGGAATACAGAGCGACAGGGAGATAACATGGTGAACTGGGAACAGAGAACACCAGGAAGACAACATGGTGCAACTGGGAATAGAGAGTGACAGTGAGACAACATGGTGAACTGGGAATACAGAGTGACAGAGAGATAACATGGTGAACTGGGAATACAAAGCGACAGGCAGACATCCTGGTGAACTGGGAATAGAGAGCGACAGGGATACAACATGGTGAAATGGGAATACAGAGTGGCAGGGAGACAACACGATGAACTGGGTATACAGAGCGACAGGGAGACAATATGGGAAACTGGGAAAACAGAGCGACAGGGAGACAACATGGTGAACTGGGAATAGAGAGCGACAGGGAGACAACTCGGTGAACTGGGAATACAGAGTGACAGGGAGATAACACAGAAACTGGAAATACAGAGCACCAGGGAGAGAACATGTTGAACTGGGAATAGAGAACGCCAGGGAGACAAAATGGTGAACTGGGAATACAGAGCAACAGGGAGACAACACGGTGAACTGCGAATACAGAGCAACAGAGACACAACAGGGTGAACTGGGAAGAGAGAGCGACAGGGAGGTAACACGGTGACTGAGAATACTGAGCGACAGGGAAACAACATGGTGAACTGGGAAAAGAGAGCGACAGGGAGACAACATGGTGAATGGGAATACAGGGCGACAGGGAGACAACGCAGTGAACTGGGAATACAGAGCGAAAGGGAGGTAACACGGAGAACTGGGAATACTGAGCGACAGGGAAACAACATGGTGAACTGGGAAAGGAGAGCGACAGGGAGACAACATGGTGAACTGGGAATACAGAGCGACAGGGAGACAACACTGTGAACTGGGAATATAGAGTGATATGGAGACTACACCGTGAACTGGGAATACAGTGCGACTGGGAGACAACATGGTGAACTGGGAATAGAGAGCGACAGGGAGACAAACATGGTGAACTGGGAATACAGAGCGACCGGGGTCAACATGGTGAACTGGGAATATAGATTGACAGGGAGACAACAGGGTGAACTGGGAATACAGAGCAACAGGGAGACAACATGGTGAACTCAGAATACAGAGCAACAGGGAGACAACACAGTGAACTGGGAATACAGAGCGACAGGGAGACAACATGGTGAACTGGGAATATAGAATGACAGGGAGATATCACGGTGAACTGGGAATATAGAGTGACAGGGAGATAACACGGTGAACTGGGAATACAAAGCGACAGGGAGACAACATGGTGAAACTGGGAATAGAGAGCGACAGGGAGACAACACAGTGAACTGGGAATACAGAGCGACAGGGAGACAACATGGTGAAGTGGGAATACAGAGCGACAGGGAGACAACCTGGTGAACTGGGAAAAGAGAGCGACAAGGAGACAACTTGGTGAATTGGGAATACAGAGCGACAGGGAGATAACATGGTGAACTGGGAATAGAGAACACCAGGAAGACATCATGGTGCAACTGGGAATAGAGAGCGACAGGGAGATAACACGGTGAACTAGGAATACAGAGCGACAGGGAGACAACTTGGTGAATTGGGAATACAGAGTGACAGGGAGATAACATGGGGAATCAGGAATATAGAGCGCTAGGGAGACAACATGGTGAACTGGGAATACAGAGCGTCAGGGAGACAACTTGGTGAACTGGGAATACAGAGCAACAGAGACACAACATGGTGAATTGGGAATACAAAACGACAGGGAGACAACACGGTGAACTGGGAATACAGAGCAACAGGGAGACAACATGGTGAACTCAGAATACAGAGCGACAGGGAGACAACACAGTGAACTGGGAATACAAAGCGACAGGGAGACAACATGGTGAACTGGGAATATAGAATGACAGGGAGATAACACGGTGAACTGGGAATATAGAGTGACAGGGAGATAACACGGTGAGCTGGGAATACAAAGCGACAGGGAGACAACACGATGAACTGGGAATAGAGAGCGACAGGGAGACAACACTGTGAATTGGGAATACAGAGCGACAGGGAAACAACATCGTGAACTGGGAATACAGAGCGACAGGGAGACAATACGGTCAACTGGGAATACAGAGCGACAGGAAAACAACATGGTGACTGGGTATCCAGTGTGACAGGGAGGTAACATGGGGAACTGGGAATATAGAGTGAAAGGGAAACAAAATGGTGAACTGGGTATACAGAGCGACAGGGGGACAACATGGGGAACTGGGAATAGAGAGCGACAGGGAGACAAACATGGTGAACTGGGAATACAGAGCGACGGGGGGACAACATGGTGAACTTGGAATATAGATTGACAGGGAGATAACATGGTGAACTGGGAATATAGAGTGACAGTGAGACAACACGGTGAACTGGGAATACAGAGCGACAGGGAGACAACACGGTGAACTGGGAATAGAGAGCGACAGGGAGACAACACGGTGAATTGGGAATACAGAGCGACAGGGAAACAACACGGTGAACTGGGAATACAGAGCGACAGGGAGACAATACGGTCAACTGGGAATACAGAGCGACAGGAAAACAACATGGTGACTGGGTATACAGTGCGACAGGGAGATAACATGGGGAACTGGGAATATAGAGTGAAAGGGAAACAACACGGTGAACTGGGAATACAGAGCGACAGGGAGACAACATGGTGACCTGGGAATAGATAGCGACAGGGAGACAACACGGTGAACTGGGAATACTGAATGACAGGGAGACTACATCGTGAACTGGGTATACACAGCGCCAGGGAGACAACATGGTGACCTGGGAATACAGAGCGACAGGGAGACAACATGGTGAAGTGGGAATACAGAGCGACAGGGAGACAACTTGGTGAATTGGGAATACAGAGCGACAGGGAGATAACATGGTGAACTGGGAATAGAGAACACCAGGAAGACATCATGGTGCAACTGGGAATAGAGAGCGACAGGGAGATAACACGGTGAACTAGGAATACAGAGCGACAGGGAGACAACTTGGTGAATTGGGAATACAGAGCGACAGGGAGATAACATGGTGAACTGGGAACAGAGAACACCAGGAAGACAACATGGTGCAACTGGGAATAGAGAGTGGCAGGGAGACAACACGATGAACTGGGTATACAGAGCGACAGGGAGACAATATGGGAAACTGGGAAAACAGAGCGACAGGGAGACAACATGGTGAACTGGGAATAGAGAGCGACAGGGAGACAACTTGGTGAATTGGGAATACAGAGCGACAGGGAGATAACATGGTGAACTGGGAACAGAGAACACCAGGAAGACAACATGGTGCAACTGGGAATAGAGAGTGACAGTGAGACAACATGGTGAACTGGGAATACAGAGTGACAGAGAGATAACATGGTGAACTGGGAATACAAAGCGACAGGCAGACATCCTGGTGAACTGGGAATAGAGAGCGACAGGGATACAACATGGTGAAATGGGAATACAGAGTGGCAGGGAGACAACACGATGAACTGGGTATACAGAGCGACAGGGAGACAATATGGGAAACTGGGAAAACAGAGCGACAGGGAGACAACATGGTGAACTGGGAATAGAGAGCGACAGGGAGACAACTCGGTGAACTGGGAATACAGAGTGACAGGGAGATAACACAGAAACTGGAAATACAGAGCGACAGGGAGAGAACATGTTGAACTGGGAATAGAGAACGCCAGGGAGACAAAATGGTGAACTGGGAATACAGAGCAACAGGGAGACAACACGGTGAACTGCGAATACAGAGCAACAGAGACACAACAGGGTGAACTGGGAAGAGAGAGCGACAGGGAGGTAACACGGTGACTGAGAATACTGAGCGACAGGGAAACAACATGGTGAACTGGGAAAAGAGAGCGACAGGGAGACAACATGGTGAATGGGAATACAGGGCGACAGGGAGACAACGCAGTGAACTGGGAATACAGAGCGAAAGGGAGGTAACACGGAGAACTGGGAATACTGAGCGACAGGGAAACAACATGGTGAACTGGGAAAGGAGAGCGACAGGGAGACAACATGGTGAACTGGGAATACAGAGCGACAGGGAGACAACACTGTGAACTGGGAATATAGAGTGATATGGAGACTACACCGTGAACTGGGAATACAGTGCGACTGGGAGACAACATGGTGAACTGGGAATAGAGAGCGACAGGGAGACAAACATGGTGAACTGGTAATACAGAGCGACCGGGGTCAACATGGTGAACTGGGAATATAGATTGACAGGGAGACAACAGGGTGAACTGGGAATACAGAGCAACAGGGAGACAACATGGTGAACTCAGAATACAGAGCAACAGGGAGACAACACAGTGAACTGGGAATACAGAGCGACAGGGAGACAACATGGTGAACTGGGAATATAGAATGACAGGGAGATATCACGGTGAACTGGGAATACAGAGTGACAGGGAGATAACACGGTGAACTGGGAATACAAAGCGACAGGGAGACAACATGGTGAAACTGGGAATAGAGAGCGACAGGGAGACAACACAGTGAACTGGGAATACAGAGCGACAGGGAGACAACATGGTGAAGTGGGAATACAGAGCGACAGGGAGACAACCTGGTGAACTGGGAAAAGAGAGCGACAAGGAGACAACTTGGTGAATTGGGAATACAGAGCGACAGGGAGATAACATGGTGAACTGGGAATAGAGAACACCAGGAAGACATCATGGTGCAACTGGGAATAGAGAGCGACAGGGAGATAACACGGTGAACTAGGAATACAGAGCGACAGGGAGACAACTTGGTGAATTGGGAATACAGAGTGACAGGGAGATAACATGGGGAATCAGGAATATAGAGCGCTAGGGAGACAACATGGTGAACTGGGAATACAGAGCGTCAGGGAGACAACTTGGTGAACTGGGAATACAGAGCAACAGAGACACAACATGGTGAATTGGGAATACAAAACGACAGGGAGACAACAGGGTGAACTGGAAATAGAGAGCGACAGGGAGGTAACACGGCGACTGGGAATACTGAGCGACAGGGAAATAACATGGTGAACTGGGAAAAGAGAGTGACAGGGAGACAACATGGTGAATGGGAGTACAGAGCGAAAGGGAGGTAACACGGTGAACTGGGAATACTGAGCGACAGGGAAACAACATGGTGAACTGGGAAAGGAGAGCGACAGGGAGACAACATGGTTTATTGGGAATAGAGAGCGACAGGGAGATAACATGGTGAACTGGGAATACAGAGCGACAGGGATACAACATGGTGAACTGGGTAAACAGAGCGACAAGGAGATAACATGGTGAACTGGGAATACAGTGAGACCGGGAGACAATATGTTCAACTGGGAATACAGAGCGACAGGGAAACAACATGGTGAATGGGAATACAGTGCGACAGGGAGATAACATGGGGAACTGGGAATATAGAGTGAAAGGGAAACAACATGGTGAACTGGGAATACAGAGCGACAGGGAGACAACACGGTGAACTGGGAATAGATAGCGACAGGGAGACAACGCGGTGAACTGGGAATATGGAGTGACAGGGGGACAACATGGCGAACTGGGAATGGAGAGCGACAGGGAGACAAACATGGTGAACTGGGAATACAGAGCGACCGGGGTCAACATGGTGAACTGGGAATATAGATTGACAGGGAGACGACAGGGTGAACTGGGAATACAGAGCGACAGGGAGACAACACAGTGAACTGGGAATACAGAGCGACAGGGGGACAACATGGTGAACTGGGAATATAGAATGACAGGGAGATAACACGGTGAACTGGGAATATAGAGTGACAGGGAGATAACACGGTGAACTGGGAATACAAAGTGACAGGGAGACAACACGGTGAATTGGGAATACAGAGCAACAGGGAAACAACATGGTGACTGGGTATCCAGTGTGACAGGGAGATAACATGGGGAACTGGGAATATAGAGTGAAAGGGAAACAACATGGTGAACTGGGTATACAGAGCGACAGGGGGACAACATGGGGAACTGGGAATAGTGATCGACAGGGAGACAAACATGGTGAACTGGGAATAGAGAGCGACGGGGGGACAACATGGGGAACTGGGAATAGAGAGCGATAGGGAGACAAACATGGTGAACTGGGAATACAGAGCGACGGGGGGACAACATGGTGAACTGGGAATATAGATTGACAGGGAGACAACAGGGTGAACTGGGAATACAGAGCAACAGGGAGACAACATGGTGAACTCAGAATACAGAGCGACGGGGGGACAACATGGTGAACTGGGAATATAGATTGACAGGGAGACAACACAGTGAACTGGGAATACAGAGCGACAGGGGGACAACATGGTGAACTGGGAATATAGAGTGACAGGGAGATAACACGGTGAACTGGGAATATAGAGTGGCAGTGAGATAACACGGTGAACTGGGAATACAAAGCGACAGGGAGACAACACGGTGAACTGGGAATAGAGAGCGACAGGGAGACAACACGGTGAATTGGGAATACAGAGTGACAGGGAGACAATACGGTCAACTGGGAATACAGAGCGACAGGAAAACAACATGGTGACTGGGTATACAGTGCGACAGGGAGATAACATGGGGAACTGGGAATATAGAGTGAAAGGGAAACAACATGGTGAACTGGGAATACAGAGCGACAGGGAGACAACATGGTGACCTGGGAATAGATAGCGACAGGGAGACAACACGGTGAACTGGGAATACTGAATGACAGGGAGACTACATCGTGAACTGGGTATACACAGCGCCAGGGAGACAACATGGTGACCTGGGAATACAGAGCGACAGGGAGACAACAGGGTGAACTGGGAATAATGTATTCCTGATGAAGGGCTTATGCTCGAAACGTCGAATCCTCTATTCCTGAGATGCTGCCTGGCCTGCTGTGCTTTGACCAGCAACACATTTGCAGCTGGGAATAGAGAGGGCCAGGAAGACAACACGGTGAACTGGGAATACAGAGCGACAGGAAAACAACATGGTGAAACTGGGAATAGAGAGCGACAGGGAGACAACACAGTGAACTGGGAATACAGAGCGACAGGGAGACAACATGGTGAAGTGGGAATACAGAGCGACAGGGAGACAACCTGGTGAACTGGGAAAAGAGAGCGACAAGGAGACAACTTGGTGAATTGGGAATACAGAGCGACAGGGAGATAACATGGTGAACTGGGAATAGAGAACACCAGGAAGACATCATGGTGCAACTGGGAATAGAGAGCGACAGGGAGATAACACGGTGAACTAGGAATACAGAGCGACAGGGAGACAACTTGGTGAATTGGGAATACAGAGTGACAGGGAGATAACATGGGGAATCAGGAATATAGAGCGCTAGGGAGACAACATGGTGAACTGGGAATACAGAGCGTCAGGGAGACAACTTGGTGAATTGGGAATACAGAGCGACAGGGAGATAACATGGTGAACTGGGAACAGAGAACACCAGGAAGACAACATGGTGCAACTGGGAATAGAGAGTGACAGTGAGACAACATGGTGAACTGGGAATACAGAGTGACAGAGAGATAACATGGTGAACTGGGAATACAAAGCGACAGGCAGACATCCTGGCGAACTGGGAATAGAGAGCGACAGGGATACAACATGGTGAAATGGGAACACAGAGTGGCAGGGAGACAACACTATGAACTGGGTATACAGAGCGACAGGGAGACAATATGGGAAACTGGGAAAACAGAGCGACAGGGAGACAACATGGTGAACTGGGAATAGAGAGCGACAGGGAGACAACTCGGTGAACTGGGAATACAGAGTGACAGGGAGATAACACAGAAACTGGAAATACAGAGCGACAGGGAGAGAACATGTTGAACTGGGAATAGAGAACGCCAGGGAGACAAAATGGTGAACTGGGAATACAGAGCAACAGGGAGACAACACGGTGAACTGCGAATACAGAGCAACAGAGACACAACAGGGTGAATTGGGAATACAAAGCGACAGGGAGACAACAGGGTGAACTGGGAATAGAGAGCGACAGGGAGGTAACACGGCGACTGGGAATACTGAGCGACAGGGAAATAACATGGTGAACTGGGAAAAGAGAGTGACAGGGAGACAACATGGTGAATGGGAGTACAGAGCGAAAGGGAGGTAACACGGTGAACTGGGAATACTGAGCGACAGGGAAACAACATGGTGAACTGGGAAAGGAGAGCGACAGGGAGACAACATGGTTTATTGGGAATAGAGAGCGACAGGGAGATAACATGGTGAACTGGGAATACAGAGCGACAGGGATACAACATGGTGAACTGGGTAAACAGAGCGACAAGGAGATAACATGGTGAACTGGGAATACAGTGAGACCGGGAGACAATATGTTCAACTGGGAATACAGAGCGACAGGGAAACAACATGGTGAATGGGAATACAGTGCGACAGGGAGATAACATGGGGAACTGGGAATATAGAGTGAAAGGGAAACAACATGGTGAACTGGGAATACAGAGCGCCAGGGAGACAACACGGTGAACTGGGAATAGATAGCGACAGGGAGACAACGCGGTGAACTGGGAATATGGAGTGACAGGGGGACAACATGGCGAACTGGGAATGGAGAGCGACAGGGAGACAAACATGGTGAACTGGGAATACAGAGCGACCGGGGTCAACATGGTGAACTGGGAATATAGATTGACAGGGAGACAACAGGGTGAACTGGGAATACAGAGCAACAGGGAGACAACATGGTGAACTCAGAATACAGAGCAACAGGGAGACAACACAGTGAACTGGGAATACAGAGCGACAGGGAGACAACATGGTGAACTGGGAATATAGAATGACAGGGAGATATCACGGTGAACTGGGAATATAGAGTGACAGGGAGATAACACGGTGAACTGGGAATACAAAGCGACAGGGAGACAACATGGTGAAACTGGGAATAGAGAGCGACAGGGAGACAACACAGTGAACTGGGAATACAGAGCGACAGGGAGACAACATGGTGAAGTGGGAATACAGAGCGACAGGGAGACAACCTGGTGAACTGGGAAAAGAGAGCGACAAGGAGACAACTTGGTGAATTGGGAATATAGAGCGACAGGGAGATAACATGGTGAACTGGGAATAGAGAACACCAGGAAGACATCATGGTGCAACTGGGAATAGAGAGCGACAGGGAGATAACACGGTGAACTAGGAATACAGAGCGACAGGGAGACAACTTGGTGAATTGGGAATACAGAGTGACAGGGAGATAACATGGGGAATCAGGAATATAGAGCGCTAGGGAGACAACATGGTGAACTGGGAATACAGAGCGTCAGGGAGACAACTTGGTGAACTGGGAATACAGAGCAACAGAGACACAACATGGTGAATTGGGAATACAAAACGACAGGGAGACAACAGGGTGAACTGGAAATAGAGAGCGACAGGGAGGTAACACGGCGACTGGGAATACTGAGCGACAGGGAAATAACATGGTGAACTGGGAAAAGAGAGTGACAGGGAGACAACATGGTGAATGGGAGTACAGAGCGAAAGGGAGGTAACACGGTGAACTGGGAATACTGAGCGACAGGGAAACAACATGGTGAACTGGGAAAGGAGAGCGACAGGGAGACAACATGGTTTATTGGGAATAGAGAGCGACAGGGAGATAACATGGTGAACTGGGAATACAGAGCGACAGGGATACAACATGGTGAACTGGGTAAACAGAGCGACAAGGAGATAACATGGTGAACTGGGAATACAGTGAGACCGGGAGACAATATGTTCAACTGGGAATACAGAGCGACAGGGAAACAACATGGTGAATGGGAATACAGTGCGACAGGGAGATAACATGGGGAACTGGGAATATAGAGTGAAAGGGAAACAACATGGTGAACTGGGAATACAGAGCGACAGGGAGACAACACGGTGAACTGGGAATAGATAGCGACAGGGAGACAACGCGGTGAACTGGGAATATGGAGTGACAGGGGGACAACATGGCGAACTGGGAATGGAGAGCGACAGGGAGACAAACATGGTGAACTGGGAATACAGAGCGACCGGGGTCAACATGGTGAACTGGGAATATAGATTGACAGGGAGACGACAGGGTGAACTGGGAATACAGAGCGACAGGGAGACAACACAGTGAACTGGGAATACAGAGCGACAGGGGGACAACATGGTGAACTGGGAATATAGAATGACAGGGAGATAACACGGTGAACTGGGAATATAGAGTGACAGGGAGATAACACGGTGAACTGGGAATACAAAGTGACAGGGAGACAACACGATGAACTGGGAATAGAGAGCGACAGGGAGACAACACGGTGAATTGGGAATACAGAGCAACAGGGAAACAACATCGTGAACTGGGAATACAGAGCGACAGGGAGATAACATGGTGAACTGGGAATACAGAGCGACAGGGAGACAATACGGTCAACTGGGAATACAGAGCGACAGGAAAACAACATGGTGACTGGGTATCCAGTGTGACAGGGAGATAACATGGGGAACTGGGAATATAGAGTGAAAGGGAAACAACATGGTGAACTGGGTATACAGAGCGACAGGGGGACAACATGGGGAACTGGGAATAGTGATCGACAGGGAGACAAACATGGTGAACTGGGAATAGAGAGCGACGGGGGGACAACATGGTGAACTGGGAATATAGATTAACAGGGAGACAACACAGTGAACTGGGTATACACAGCGCCAGGGAGACAACATGGTGACCTGGGAATACAGAGCGACAGGGAGACACCATGGTGAACTGGGAATAGTGTATTCCTGATGAAGGGCTTATGCTCGAAACGTCGAATTCTCTATTCCTGAGATGCTGCCTGGCCTGCTGTGCTTTGACCAGCAACACATTTGCAGCTGGGAATAGAGAGGGCCAGGAAGACAACACGGTGAACTGGGAATACAGAACAACAGGGAGACAACATGGTGATCTGGGAATACAGAGGGCCAGGAAGACAACATGCTGTAACTGGGAATAGAGAGCGACAGGGAGACAACACGGTAACCTGGGAATAGATAGCGACAGGGAGACAACCTGGTGAACTGGGAATACAGAACGACAGGGGGACAACACGGTGAACTGGGAATAGAGAGCGACAGGGAGACAAACATGGTGAACTGGGAATACAGAGCGACCGGGGTCAACATGGTGAACTGGGAATATAGATTGACAGGGAGACAACACAGTGAACTGGGAATACAAAGCGACAGGGAGACAACATGGTGAACTGGGAATACAGAGTGACAGGGAGATAACACAGAAACTGGAAATACAGAGCGACAGGGAGACAACACGGTGAACTGGGAATACAGAACGACAGGGGGACAACACGGCGAACTGGGAATAGAGAGCGACCGGGGTCAACACGGTGAACTGGGAATACAGGGCGACAGGGAGACAACACAGTGAACTGGGAATACAAAGCGACGGGGGACAACATGGTGAACTGGGAATACAGAGTGACAGGGAGATAACACAGAAACTGGAAATACAGAGCGACAGGGAGACAACACAGTGAACTGGGAATACAAAGCGACCGGGGTCAACATGGTGAACTGGGAATATAGATTGACAGGGAGACAACAGGGTGAACTGGGAATACAGAGCGACAGGGAGACAACACAGTGAACTGGGAATACAAAGCGACGGGGGACAACATGGTGAACTGGGAATATAGATTGACAGGGAGACAACAGGATGAACTGGGAATACAGAGCAACAGGGAGACAACATGGTGAACTCAGAATACAGAGCGACAGGGAGACAACACAGTGAACTGGGAATACAAAGCGACAGGCAGACATCCTGGTGAACTGGGAATAGAGAGCGACAGGGAGACAACATGGTGAAATGGGAATACAGAGTGGCAGGGAGACAACACGGTGAACTGGGTATACAGAGCGACGGGGGACAATATGGGAAACAGGGAAAACAGAGCGACAGGGAGACAACATGGTGAACTGGGAATAGAGAGCGACAGGGAGACAACTCGGTGAACTGGGAATACAGAGTGACAGGGAGATAACACAGAAACTGGAAATACAGAGCGACAGGGAGAGAACATGTTGGACTGGGAATAGAGAACGCCAGGGAGACAAAATGGTGAACTGGGAATACAGAGCAACAGGGAGACAACACGGTGAACTGCGAATACAGAGCAACAGAGACACAACATGGTGAATTGGGAATACAAAGCGACAGGGAGACAACAGGGTGAACTGGGAATAGAGAGCGACAGGGAGGTAACACGGCGACTGGGAATACTGAGCGACAGGGAAACAACATGGTGATCTGGGAAAGGAGAGCGACAGGGAGACAACATGGTTTATTGGGAATAGAGAGCGACAGGGAAATAACATGGTGAACTGGGAATACAGAGCGACGGAGACAACACTGTGAACTGGGAATATAGAGTGACATGGAGACTACACCGTGAACTGGGAATACAGAGCGACTGGGAGACAACATGGTGAACTGGGAATAGAGAGCGACAGGTAGACAATATGGTGAACTGGGAATACAGAACAACAGGGAGACAACATGGTGATCTGGGAATACAGAGTGACAAGGAGACACCATGGTGAACTGGGAATACAGAGGGCCAGGAAGACAACATGCTGTAACTGGGAATAGAGAGTGACAGGGAGACAACATGGTGAACCTGGGAATAGAGAGCGACAGGGAGACAACACTGGGAGTGGGGAATACAGAGCGACAGGGCGACAATATGGTGAACTGGGAATACAGAGCGACAGGGAGACAACACGGTGAACTGGGAATATAGAGCGACATAGAGGCAATACGGTGAACTGGGAATACAGTGCGACACGAAGATAACACGGTGAACTGGGAAAAGACAGTGACAGGGAGATAACACGGTGAACTGGGAATACAGAGCGACAGGGGGACAACATGGTGAACTGGGAATATAGAGTGACAGAGAGATAACATGGTGAATTGGGAATACTAAGCGACAGGGAGACAACTCGGTGAACCTGGGAATAGAGAGCGACAGGGAGACAACATTGGGAGCGGGGAATACAGAGCGACAGGGCGACAATATGGTGAACTGGGAATACAGAGCGACAGAGAAACAAAATGGTGAACTGGGAATAGAGAGCGACAGGGAGACAACCCGGTGAACTGGGAATACAGAATGACAGGGAGATAACACAGAAACTGGAAATACAGAGCGACAGGGAGACAACATGGTGAAACTGGGAATAGAGAGCGACAGGGAGACAACACAATGAACTGGGAATACAGAGCGACAGGAAAACAACATGGTGAACTGAGAAAAGAGAGCGACAAGGAGACAACTTGGTGAATTGGGAATACAGAGCGACAGGGAGATAACATGGTGAACTGGGAATAGAGAACACCAGGAAGACAACACGGTGCAACTGGGAATAGAGAGCGACAGGGAGACAACACGGTGAACTGGGAATACAGAGCGACAGGGGGACAACACGGTGAACTGGGAATAGAGAGCGACAGGGAGACAAACATGGTGAACTGGGAATACAGAGCGACCGGGGTCAACATGGTGAACTGGGAATATAGATTGACAGGGAGACAACACAGTGAACTGGGAATACAAAGCGACAGGGAGACAACATGGTGAACTGGGAATACAGAGTGACAGGGAGATAACACAGAAACTGGAAATACAGAGCGACAGGGAGACAACACGGTGAACTGGGAATACAGAACGACAGGGGGACAACACGGTGAACTGGGAATAGAGAGCGACCGGGGTCAACACGGTGAACTGGGAATACAGGGCGACAGGGAGACAACACAGTGAACTGGGAATACAAAGCGACGGGGGACAACATGGTGAACTGGGAATACAGAGTGACAGGGAGATAACACAGAAACTGGAAATACAGAGCGACAGGGAGACAACACAGTGAACTGGGAATACAAAGCGACCGGGGTCAACATGGTGAACTGGGAATATAGATTGACAGGGAGACAACAGGGTGAACTGGGAATACAGAGCGACAGGGAGACAACACAGTGAACTGGGAATACAAAGCGACGGGGGACAACATGGTGAACTGGGAATATAGATTGACAGGGAGACAACAGGATGAACTGGGAATACAGAGCAACAGGGAGACAACATGGTGAACTCAGAATACAGAGCGACAGGGAGACAACACAGTGAACTGGGAATACAGAGCGACAGGGAGACATCATGGTGAACTGGGAATAGAGAGCGACAGGGAGACAACATGGTGAAATGGGAATACAGAGTGGCAGGGAGACAACACGGTGAACTGGGTATACAGAGCGACGGGGGACAATATGGGAAACAGGGAAAACAGAGCGACAGGGAGACAACATGGTGAACTGGGAATAGAGAGCGACAGGGAGACAACTCGGTGAACTGGGAATACAGAGTGACAGGGAGATAACACAGAAACTGGAAATACAGAGCGACAGGGAGAGAACATGTTGGACTGGGAATAGAGAACGCCAGGGAGACAAAATGGTGAACTGGGAATACAGAGCAACAGGGAGACAACACGGTGAACTGCGAATACAGAGCAACAGAGACACAACATGGTGAATTGGGAATACAAAGCGACAGGGAGACAACAGGGTGAACTGGGAATAGAGAGCGACAGGGAGGTAACACGGCGACTGGGAATACTGAGCGACAGGGAAACAACATGGTGATCTGGGAAAGGAGAGCGACAGGGAGACAACATGGTTTATTGGGAATAGAGAGCGACAGGGAAATAACATGGTGAACTGGGAATACAGAGCGACGGAGACAACACTGTGAACTGGGAATATAGAGTGACATGGAGACTACACCGTGAACTGGGAATACAGAGCGACTGGGAGACAACATGGTGAACTGGGAATAGAGAGCGACAGGTAGACAATATGGTGAACTGGGAATACAGAACAACAGGGAGACAACATGGTGATCTGGGAATACAGAGTGACAAGGAGACACCATGGTGAACTGGGAATACAGAGGGCCAGGAAGACAACATGCTGTAACTGGGAATAGAGAGTGACAGGGAGACAACATGGTGAACCTGGGAATAGAGAGCGACAGGGAGACAACACTGGGAGTGGGGAATACAGAGCGACAGGGCGACAATATGGTGAACTGGGAATACAGAGCGACAGGGAGACAACACGGTGAACTGGGAATATAGAGCGACATAGAGGCAATACGGTGAACTGGGAATACAGTGCGACACGAAGATAACACGGTGAACTGGGAAAAGACAGTGACAGGGAGATAACACGGTGAACTGGGAATACAGAGCGACAGGGGGACAACATGGTGAACTGGGAATATAGAGTGACAGAGAGATAACATGGTGAATTGGGAATACTAAGCGACAGGGAGACAACTCGGTGAACCTGGGAATAGAGAGCGACAGGGAGACAACATTGGGAGCGGGGAATACAGAGCGACAGGGCGACAATATGGTGAACTGGGAATACAGAGCGACAGAGAAACAAAATGGTGAACTGGGAATAGAGAGCGACAGGGAGACAACCCGGTGAACTGGGAATACAGAATGACAGGGAGATAACACAGAAACTGGAAATACAGAGCGACAGGGAGACAACATGGTGAAACTGGGAATAGAGAGCGACAGGGAGACAACACAATGAACTGGGAATACAGAGCGACAGGAAAACAACATGGTGAACTGAGAAAAGAGAGCGACAAGGAGACAACTTGGTGAATTGGGAATACAGAGCGACAGGGAGATAACATGGTGAACTGGGAATAGAGAACACCAGGAAGACAACACGGTGCAACTGGGAATAGAGAGCGACAGGGAGACAACACGGTGAACTGGGAATACAGAGCGACAGGGAGATAACATGGGGAATCAGGAATATAGAGCGACAGGGAGACAACATGGTGAAATGGGAATACAGAGTGGCAGGGAGACAACACGGTGAACTGGGAATACAGAGCGACAGGGAGACAATATGGAAAACTGGGAATACAGAGCGACCGGGAAACAACATGATGAACTGGGAATAGAGAGCGACAGGGAGATAACACGGTGAATTGGGAATACAGAGTGACAGGGAGACAACACAGTGAACTGGGAATAGAGAGCGACATGGAGACAACACTGTGAACTGGGAATACAGAGCGACAGGGAGATAACATGGGGAATCAGGAATATAGAGCGACAGGGAGACAACATGGTGAAATGGGAATACAGAGCGACAGGGAGACAACACGGTGAACTGGGAATACAGAGCGACAGGGAGACAATATGGAAAACTGGGAATACAGAGCGACCGGGAAACAACATGATGAACTGGGAATAGAGAGCGACAGGGAGATAACACGGTGAATTGGGAATACAGAGTGACAGGGAGACAACACAGTGAACTGGGAATAGAGAGCGACATGGAGATAACACGGTGAAGTGGGAATAGAGAGCGACAGGGAAACAACACGGTGAACTGGGAAGATAGAGTGACAGGAAGACTAAACCGTGAAGAGGGAATACAGAGCGCCAGGGAGACAACACGGTGGCCTGGGAATAGATAGCGACAGGGAGACAACACGGTGAACTGGGAATACAGAGCGACAGGGGGACAACATGGGGAACTGGGAATAGAGAGCGACAGGGAGACAAACATGGTGAACTGGGAATACAGAGCGACGGGGGGACAACACGGTGAACTGGGAATATAGATTGACAGGGAGACAACACGGTGAACTGGGAATACAGAGCAACAGGGAGACAACATGGTGAACTCAGAATACAGAGCGACAGGGAGACAACACAGTGAACTGGGAATACAGAGCGACAGGGAGACAACACGGTGAACTGCGAATACAGAGCAACAGAGACACAACATGGTGAATTGGGAATACAAAGCGACAGGGAGACAAGAGGGTGAACTGGGAATAGATAGCGACAGGGAGGTAACATGGTGAACTGGGAAAAGAGAGCGACAGGGAGACAATATGGTGAATGGGAATACAGAGCGACAGGGAGACAACACAGTGAACTGGGAATACAGAGCGAAAGGGAGGTAACATGGCGAACTGGGAATACTGAGCGACAGGGAATCAACATGGTGAACTGGGAAAAGAGAGCAACAGGTAGACAATATGGTGAATGGGAATACAGAGCGACAGGGAGACAACAGGGTGAACTGGGAATACAGAGCAACAGGGAGACAACATGGTGATCTGGCAATACAGAGTGACAAGGAGACAACATGGTGAACTGGGAATACAGAGGGCCAGGAAGACAACATGCTGTAACTGGGAATAGAGAGTGACAGGGAGACAACATGGTGAACTGGGAATACTAAGCGACAGGGAGACAACACGGTGAACCTGGGAATAGAGAGCGACAGGGAGACAACATTGGGAGCGGGGAATACAGTGCGACAATATGGTGAACTGGGAATACAGAGCGACAGGGAGACAACACGGTGAACTGGGAATATAGAGCGACATAGAGGCAATACGGTGAACTGGGAATACAGAGCAACAGGGAGACAACACGGTGAACTGGGAATATAGAGCGACATGGAGGCAATACGGTGAACTGGGAATACAGAGCGACAGGGAGATAACACGGTGAACTGGGAAAAGACAGCGACAGGGAGATAACATGGTGAATTGGGAATACAGAGCGACAGGGGGACAACATGGTGAACTGGGAATAGAGAGCGACAGGGGGACAACATGGTGAACTGGGAATATAGGGCGACAGGGATACAACATGGTGAATTCGGTCATACAGAGCGACAGGGAGACAATATGGTGACCTGGGAATAGATAGCGACAGGGAGACAACACGGTGAACTGGGAATAGAGAGCGACAGGGAAACAACACGGTGAACTGGGAATACAGAGCGACAAGGGGACAACATGGGGAACTGGGAATATAGAGTGACAGGGAGATAACACGGTGAACTGGGAATACAAAGCGACAGGGAAACAACACAGTGAACTGGAAATAGAGAGCGACAGGGAAACAACATCGTGAACTGGGAATACAGAGCGACAGGGAGACAATACGGTCAACTGGGAATACAGAGCGACAGGGAGATAACATGGGGAATCAGGAATATAGAGCGACAGGGAGACAACATGGTGAAATGGGAATACAGAGTGGCAGGGAGACAACACGGTGAACTGGGAATACAGAGCGACAGGGAGACAATATGGAAAACTGGGAATACAGAGCGACCGGGAAACAACATGATGAACTGGGAATAGAGAGCGACAGGGAGATAACACGGTGAATTGGGAATACAGAGTGACAGGGAGACAACACAGTGAACTGGGAATAGAGAGCGACATGGAGACAACACTGTGAACTGGGAATACAGAGCGACAGGGAGATAACATGGGGAATCAGGAATATAGAGCGACAGGGAGACAACATGGTGAAATGGGAATACAGAGTGGCAGGGAGACAACACGGTGAACTGGGAATACAGCGCGACAGGGAGACAATATGGAAAACTGGGAATACAGAGCGACCGGGAAACAACATGATGAACTGGGAATAGAGAGCGACAGGGAGATAACACGGTGAATTGGGAATACAGAGTGACAGGGAGACAACACAGTGAACTGGGAATAGAGAGCGACATGGAGATAACACGGTGAAGTGGGAATAGAGAGCGACAGGGAAACAACACGGTGAACTGGGAAGACAGAGTGACAGGAAGACTAAACCGTGAAGAGGGAATACAGAGCGCCAGGGAGACAACACGGTGGCCTGGGAATAGATAGCGACAGGGAGACAACACGGTGAACTGGGAATACAGAGCGACAGGGGGACAACATGGGGAACTGGGAATAGAGAGCGACAGGGAGACAAACATGGTGAACTGGGAATACAGAGCGACGGGGGGACAAACGGTGAACTGGGAATATAGATTGACAGGGAGACAACACGGTGAACTGGGAATACAGAGCAACAGGGAGACAACATGGTGAACTCAGAATACAGAGCGACAGGGAGACAACACAGTGAACTGGGAATACAGAGCGACAGGGAGACAACACGGTGAACTGCGAATACAGAGCAACAGAGACACAACATGGTGAATTGGGAATACAAAGCGACAGGGAGACAAGAGGGTGAACTGGGAATAGATAGCGACAGGGAGGTAACATGGTGAACTGGGAAAAGAGAGCGACAGGGAGACAATATGGTGAATGGGAATACAGAGCGACAGGGAGACAACACAGTGAATTGGGAATACAGAGCGAAAGGGAGGTAACATGGCGAACTGGGAATACTGAGCGACAGGGAATCAACATGGTGAACTGGGAAAAGAGAGCAACAGGTAGACAATATGGTGAATGGGAATACAGAGCGACAGGGAGACAACACAGTTAACTGGGAATACAGAGCGAAAGGGAGGTAACACGGTGAACTGGGAATACTGAGCGACAGGGAAACAACATGGTGGACTGGGAAAGGTGAGCGACAGGGAGACAACATGGTTTATTGGGAATAGAGAGCGATAGGGAGATAACATGGTGAACTGGGAATACAGAGCGACAGGGAGACAACACTGTGAACTGGGAATATAGAGTGACATGGAGACTACACCGTGAACTGGGAATACAGAGCGACTGGGAGACAACATGGTGAACTGGGAATACAGAGCAACAGGGAGACAACATGGTGATCTGGCAATACAGAGTGACAAGGAGACAACATGGTGAACTGGGAATACAGAGGGCCAGGAAGACAACATGCTGTAACTGGGAATAGAGAGTGACAGGGAGACAACACGGTGAACCTGGGAATAGAGAGCGACAGGGAGACAACATTGGGAGCGGGGAATACAGTGCGACAATATGGTGAACTGGGAATACAGAGCGACAGGGAGACAACACGGTGAACTGGGAATATAGAGCGACATAGAGGCAATACGGTGAACTGGGAATACAGAGCAACAGGGAGACAACACGGTGAACTGGGAATATAGAGCGACATGGAGGCAATACGGTGAACTGGGAATACAGAGAGACAGGGAGATAACACGGTGAACTGGGAAAAGACAGCGACAGGGAGATAACATGGTGAATTGGGAATACAGAGTGACAGGGAGACAACACAGTGAGCTGGGAATAGAGAGCGACATGGAGACAACACGGTGAACTGGGAATACAGAGCGACAGGGGGACAACATGGTGAACTGGGAATAGAGAGCGACAGGGGGACAACATGGTGAACTGGGAATATAGAGCGACAGGGATACAACATGGTGAATTCGGTCATACAGAGCGACAGGGAGACAATATGGTGACCTGGGAATAGATAGCGACAGGGAGACAACACGGTGAACTGGGAATACAGAGCGACAGGGGGACAACATGGGGAACTGGGAATAGAGAGCGACAGGGAGACAAACATGGTGAACTGGGAATACAGAGCGACGGGGGGACAACACGGTGAACTGGGAATATAGATTGACAGGGAGACAACACGGTGAACTGGGAATACAGAGCAACAGGGAGACAACATGGTGAACTCAGAATACAGAGCGACAGGGAGACAACATGGTGAACTGGGAATACAGAGTGACAGGGAGATAACACAGAAACTGGAAATACAGAGCGACAGGGAGACAACACGGTGAACTGGGAATACAGAACGACAGGGGGACAACACGGCGAACTGGGAATAGAGAGCGACCGGGGTCAACACGGTGAACTGGGAATACAGGGCGACAGGGAGACAACACAGTGAACTGGGAATACAAAGCGACGGGGGACAACATGGTGAACTGGGAATACAGAGTGACAGGGAGATAACACAGAAACTGGAAATACAGAGCGACAGGGAGACAACACAGTGAACTGGGAATACAAAGCGACCGGGGTCAACATGGTGAACTGGGAATATAGATTGACAGGGAGACAACAGGGTGAACTGGGAATACAGAGCGACAGGGAGACAACACAGTGAACTGGGAATACAAAGCGACGGGGGACAACATGGTGAACTGGGAATATAGATTGACAGGGAGACAACAGGATGAACTGGGAATACAGAGCAACAGGGAGACAACATGGTGAACTCAGAATACAGAGCGACAGGGAGACAACACAGTGAACTGGGAATACAAAGCGACAGGCAGACATCCTGGTGAACTGGGAATAGAGAGCGACAGGGAGACAACATGGTGAAATGGGAATACAGAGTGGCAGGGAGACAACACGGTGAACTGGGTATACAGAGCGACGGGGGACAATATGGGAAACAGGGAAAACAGAGCGACAGGGAGACAACATGGTGAACTGGGAATAGAGAGCGACAGGGAGACAACTCGGTGAACTGGGAATACAGAGTGACAGGGAGATAACACAGAAACTGGAAATACAGAGCGACAGGGAGAGAACATGTTGGACTGGGAATAGAGAACGCCAGGGAGACAAAATGGTGAACTGGGAATACAGAGCAACAGGGAGACAACACGGTGAACTGCGAATACAGAGCAACAGAGACACAACATGGTGAATTGGGAATACAAAGGGACAGGGAGACAACAGGGTGAACTGGGAATAGAGAGCGACAGGGAGGTAACACGGCGACTGGGAATACTGAGCGACAGGGAAACAACATGGTGATCTGGGAAAGGAGAGCGACAGGGAGACAACATGGTTTATTGGGAATAGAGAGCGACAGGGAAATAACATGGTGAACTGGGAATACAGAGCGACGGAGACAACACTGTGAACTGGGAATATAGAGTGACATGGAGACTACACCGTGAACTGGGAATACAGAGCGACTGGGAGACAACATGGTGAACTGGGAATAGAGAGCGACAGGTAGACAATATGGTGAACTGGGAATACAGAACAACAGGGAGACAACATGGTGATCTGGGAATACAGAGTGACAAGGAGACACCATGGTGAACTGGGAATACAGAGGGCCAGGAAGACAACATGCTGTAACTGGGAATAGAGAGTGACAGGGAGACAACATGGTGAACCTGGGAATAGAGAGCGACAGGGAGACAACACTGGGAGTGGGGAATACAGAGCGACAGGGCGACAATATGGTGAACTGGGAATACAGAGCGACAGGGAGACAACACGGTGAACTGGGAATATAGAGCGACATAGAGGCAATACGGTGAACTGGGAATACAGTGCGACACGAAGATAACACGGTGAACTGGGAAAAGACAGTGACAGGGAGATAACACGGTGAACTGGGAATACAGAGCGACAGGGGGACAACATGGTGAACTGGGAATATAGAGTGACAGAGAGATAACATGGTGAATTGGGAATACTAAGCGACAGGGAGACAACTCGGTGAACCTGGGAATAGAGAGCGACAGGGAGACAACATTGGGAGCGGGGAATACAGAGCGACAGGGCGACAATATGGTGAACTGGGAATACAGAGCGACAGGGAAACAAAATGGTGAACTGGGAATAGAGAGCGACAGGGAGACAACCCGGTGAACTGGGAATACAGAATGACAGGGAGATAACACAGAAACTGGAAATACAGAGCGACAGGGAGACAACATGGTGAAACTGGGAATAGAGAGCGACAGGGAGACAACACAATGAACTGGGAATACAGAGCGACAGGAAAACAACATGGTGAACTGAGAAAAGAGAGCGACAAGGAGACAACTTGGTGAATTGGGAATACAGAGCGACAGGGAGATAACATGGTGAACTGGGAATAGAGAACACCAGGAAGACAACACGGTGCAACTGGGAATAGAGAGCGACAGGGAGACAACACGGTGAACTGGGAATACAGAGCGACAGGGAGATAACATGGGGAATCAGGAATATAGAGCGACAGGGAGACAACATGGTGAAATGGGAATACAGAGTGGCAGGGAGACAACACGGTGAACTGGGAATACAGAGCGACAGGGAGACAATATGGAAAACTGGGAATACAGAGCGACCGGGAAACAACATGATGAACTGGGAATAGAGAGCGACAGGGAGATAACACGGTGAATTGGGAATACAGAGTGACAGGGAGACAACACAGTGAACTGGGAATAGAGAGCGACATGGAGACAACACTGTGAACTGGGAATACAGAGCGACAGGGAGATAACATGGGGAATCAGGAATATAGAGCGACAGGGAGACAACATGGTGAAATGGGAATACAGAGTGGCAGGGAGACAACACGGTGAACTGGGAATACAGAGCGACAGGGAGACAATATGGAAAACTGGGAATACAGAGCGACCGGGAAACAACATGATGAACTGGGAATAGAGAGCGACAGGGAGATAACACGGTGAATTGGGAATACAGAGTGACAGGGAGACAACACAGTGAACTGGGAATAGAGAGCGACATGGAGATAACACGGTGAAGTGGGAATAGAGAGCGACAGGGAAACAACACGGTGAACTGGGAAGATAGAGTGACAGGAAGACTAAACCGTGAAGAGGGAATACAGAGCGCCAGGGAGACAACACGGTGGCCTGGGAATAGATAGCGACAGGGAGACAACACGGTGAACTGGGAATACAGAGCGACAGGGGGACAACATGGGGAACTGGGAATAGAGAGCGACAGGGAGACAAACATGGTGAACTGGGAATACAGAGCGACGGGGGGACAACACGGTGAACTGGGAATATAGATTGACAGGGAGACAACACGGTGAACTGGGAATACAGAGCAACAGGGAGACAACATGGTGAACTCAGAATACAGAGCGACAGGGAGACAACACAGTGAACTGGGAATACAGAGCGACAGGGAGACAACACGGTGAACTGCGAATACAGAGCAACAGAGACACAACATGGTGAATTGGGAATACAAAGCGACAGGGAGACAAGAGGGTGAACTGGGAATAGATAGCGACAGGGAGGTAACATGGTGAACTGGGAAAAGAGAGCGACAGGGAGACAATATGGTGAATGGGAATACAGAGCGACAGGGAGACAACACAGTGAACTGGGAATACAGAGCGAAAGGGAGGTAACATGGCGAACTGGGAATACTGAGCGACAGGGAATCAACATGGTGAACTGGGAAAAGAGAGCAACAGGTAGACAATATGGTGAATGGGAATACAGAGCGACAGGGAGACAACAGGGTGAACTGGGAATACAGAGCAACAGGGAGACAACATGGTGATCTGGCAATACAGAGTGACAAGGAGACAACATGGTGAACTGGGAATACAGAGGGCCAGGAAGACAACATGCTGTAACTGGGAATAGAGAGTGACAGGGAGACAACATGGTGAACTGGGAATACTAAGCGACAGGGAGACAACACGGTGAACCTGGGAATAGAGAGCGACAGGGAGACAACATTGGGAGCGGGGAATACAGTGCGACAATATGGTGAACTGGGAATACAGAGCGACAGGGAGACAACACGGTGAACTGGGAATATAGAGCGACATAGAGGCAATACGGTGAACTGGGAATACAGAGCAACAGGGAGACAACACGGTGAACTGGGAATATAGAGCGACATGGAGGCAATACGGTGAACTGGGAATACAGAGCGACAGGGAGATAACACGGTGAACTGGGAAAAGACAGCGACAGGGAGATAACATGGTGAATTGGGAATACAGAGCGACAGGGGGACAACATGGTGAACTGGGAATAGAGAGCGACAGGGGGACAACATGGTGAACTGGGAATATAGGGCGACAGGGATACAACATGGTGAATTCGGTCATACAGAGCGACAGGGAGACAATATGGTGACCTGGGAATAGATAGCGACAGGGAGACAACACGGTGAACTGGGAATAGAGAGCGACAGGGAAACAACACGGTGAACTGGGAATACAGAGCGACAAGGGGACAACATGGGGAACTGGGAATATAGAGTGACAGGGAGATAACACGGTGAACTGGGAATACAAAGCGACAGGGAAACAACACAGTGAACTGGAAATAGAGAGCGACAGGGAAACAACATCGTGAACTGGGAATACAGAGCGACAGGGAGACAATACGGTCAACTGGGAATACAGAGCGACAGGGAGATAACATGGGGAATCAGGAATATAGAGCGACAGGGAGACAACATGGTGAAATGGGAATACAGAGTGGCAGGGAGACAACACGGTGAACTGGGAATACAGAGCGACAGGGAGACAATATGGAAAACTGGGAATACAGAGCGACCGGGAAACAACATGATGAACTGGGAATAGAGAGCGACAGGGAGATAACACGGTGAATTGGGAATACAGAGTGACAGGGAGACAACACAGTGAACTGGGAATAGAGAGCGACATGGAGACAACACTGTGAACTGGGAATACAGAGCGACAGGGAGATAACATGGGGAATCAGGAATATAGAGCGACAGGGAGACAACATGGTGAAATGGGAATACAGAGTGGCAGGGAGACAACACGGTGAACTGGGAATACAGCGCGACAGGGAGACAATATGGAAAACTGGGAATACAGAGCGACCGGGAAACAACATGATGAACTGGGAATAGAGAGCGACAGGGAGATAACACGGTGAATTGGGAATACAGAGTGACAGGGAGACAACACAGTGAACTGGGAATAGAGAGCGACATGGAGATAACACGGTGAAGTGGGAATAGAGAGCGACAGGGAAACAACACGGTGAACTGGGAAGACAGAGTGACAGGAAGACTAAACCGTGAAGAGGGAATACAGAGCGCCAGGGAGACAACACGGTGGCCTGGGAATAGATAGCGACAGGGAGACAACACGGTGAACTGGGAATACAGAGCGACAGGGGGACAACATGGGGAACTGGGAATAGAGAGCGACAGGGAGACAAACATGGTGAACTGGGAATACAGAGCGACGGGGGGACAAACGGTGAACTGGGAATATAGATTGACAGGGAGACAACACGGTGAACTGGGAATACAGAGCAACAGGGAGACAACATGGTGAACTCAGAATACAGAGCGACAGGGAGACAACACAGTGAACTGGGAATACAGAGCGACAGGGAGACAACACGGTGAACTGCGAATACAGAGCAACAGAGACACAACATGGTGAATTGGGAATACAAAGCGACAGGGAGACAAGAGGGTGAACTGGGAATAGATAGCGACAGGGAGGTAACATGGTGAACTGGGAAAAGAGAGCGACAGGGAGACAATATGGTGAATGGGAATACAGAGCGACAGGGAGACAACACAGTGAACTGGGAATACAGAGCGAAAGGGAGGTAACATGGCGAACTGGGAATACTGAGCGACAGGGAATCAACATGGTGAACTGGGAAAAGAGAGCAACAGGTAGACAATATGGTGAATGGGAATACAGAGCGACAGGGAGACAACACAGTTAACTGGGAATACAGAGCGAAAGGGAGGTAACACGGTGAACTGGGAATACTGAGCGACAGGGAAACAACATGGTGGACTGGGAAAGGTGAGCGACAGGGAGACAACATGGTTTATTGGGAATAGAGAGCGATAGGGAGATAACATGGTGAACTGGGAATACAGAGCGACAGGGAGACAACACTGTGAACTGGGAATATAGAGTGACATGGAGACTACACCGTGAACTGGGAATACAGAGCGACTGGGAGACAACATGGTGAACTGGGAATACAGAGCAACAGGGAGACAACATGGTGATCTGGCAATACAGAGTGACAAGGAGACAACATGGTGAACTGGGAATACAGAGGGCCAGGAAGACAACATGCTGTAACTGGGAATAGAGAGTGACAGGGAGACAACACGGTGAACCTGGGAATAGAGAGCGACAGGGAGACAACATTGGGAGCGGGGAATACAGTGCGACAATATGGTGAACTGGGAATACAGAGCGACAGGGAGACAACACGGTGAACTGGGAATATAGAGCGACATAGAGGCAATACGGTGAACTGGGAATACAGAGCAACAGGGAGACAACACGGTGAACTGGGAATATAGAGCGACATGGAGGCAATACGGTGAACTGGGAATACAGAGAGACAGGGAGATAACACGGTGAACTGGGAAAAGACAGCGACAGGGAGATAACATGGTGAATTGGGAATACAGAGTGACAGGGAGACAACACAGTGAGCTGGGAATAGAGAGCGACATGGAGACAACACGGTGAACTGGGAATACAGAGCGACAGGGGGACAACATGGTGAACTGGGAATAGAGAGCGACAGGGGGACAACATGGTGAACTGGGAATATAGAGCGACAGGGATACAACATGGTGAATTCGGTCATACAGAGCGACAGGGAGACAATATGGTGACCTGGGAATAGATAGCGACAGGGAGACAACACGGTGAACTGGGAATACAGAGCGACAGGGGGACAACATGGGGAACTGGGAATACAGAGCGACAGGGAGACAAACATGGTGAACTGGGAATACAGAGCGACGGGGGGACAACACGGTGAACTGGGAATATAGATTGACAGGGAGACAACACGGTGAACTGGGAATACAGAGCAACAGGGAGACAACATGGTGAACTCAGAATACAGAGCGACAGGGAGACAACACAGTGAACTGGGAATACAGAGCGACAGGGAGACAACACGGTGAACTGCGAATACAGAGCAACAGAGACACAACATGGTGAATTGGGAATACAAAGCGACAGGGAGACAAGAGGGTGAACTGGGAATAGATAGCGACAGGGAGGTAACATGGTGAACTGGGAAAAGAGAGCGACAGGGAGACAATATGGTGAATGGGAATACAGAGCGACAGGGAGACAACACAGTGAACTGGGAATACAGAGCGAAAGGGAGGTAACATGGCGAACTGGGAATACTGAGCGACAGGGAATCAACATGGTGAACTGGGAAAAGAGAGCAACAGGTAGACAATATGGTGAATGGGAATACAGAGCGACAGGGAGACTACACAGTTAACTGGGAATACAGAGCGAAAGGGAGGTAACACGGTGAACTGGGAATACTGAGCGACAGGGAAACAACATGGTGGACTGGGAAAGGTGAGCGACAGGGAGACAACATGGTTTATTGGGAATAGAGAGCGATAGGGAGATAACATGGTGAACTGGGAATACAGAGCGACAGGGAGACAACACTGTGAACTGGGAATATAGAGTGACATGGAGACTACACCGTGAACTGGGAATACAGAGCGACTGGGAGACAACATGGTGAACTGGGAATACAGAGCAACAGGGAGACAACATGGTGATCTGGCAATACAGAGTGACAAGGAGACAACATGGTGAACTGGGAATACAGAGGGCCAGGAAGACAACATGCTGTAACTGGGAATAGAGAGTGACAGGGAGACAACATGGTGAACTGGGAATACTAAGCGACAGGGAGACAACACGGTGAACCTGGGAATAGAGAGCGACAGGGAGACAACATTGGGAGCGGGGAATACAGTGCGACAATATGGTGAACTGGGAATACAGAGCGACAGGGAGACAACACGGTGAACTGGGAATATAGAGCGACATAGAGGCAATACGGTGAACTGGGAATACAGAGCAACAGGGAGACAACACGGTGAACTGGGAATATAGAGCGACATGGAGGCAATACGGTGAACTGGGAATACAGAGCGACAGGGAGATAACACGGTGAACTGGGAAAAGACAGCGACAGGGAGATAACATGGTGAATTGGGAATACAGAGTGACAGGGAGACAACACAGTGAGCTGGGAATAGAGAGCGACATGGAGACAACACGGTGAACTGGGAATACAGAGCGACAGGGGGACAACATGGTGAACTGGGAATAGAGAGCGACAGGGATACAACATGGTGAATTCGGTCATACAGAGCGACAGGGAGACAATATGGTGACCTGGGAATAGATAGCGACAGGGAGACAACACGGTGAACTGGGAATAGAGAGCGACAGGGAAACAACACGGTGAACTGGGAATACAGAGCGACAAGGGGACAACATGGGGAACTGGGAATATAGAGTGACAGGGAGATAACACGGTGAACTGGGAATACAAAGCGACAGGGAAACAACACAGTGAACTGGAAATAGGGAGCGACAGGGAAACAACATCGTGAACTGGGAATACAGAGCGACAGGGAGACAATACGGTCAACTGGGAATACAGAGCGACAGGGAGACAACACGGTGAATTGGGAATACAGAGCGACAGGGAAACAACATCGTGAACTGGGAATACAGAGCGACAGGGAGATAACATGGTGAACTGGGAATACAGAGCGACAGGGAGACAACACGGTGAACTGGGAATACAGAGCGACAGGGAGATAACACCGTGAACTGGGAATACAGAGCGACAGGGAGATAACACGGTGAACTGGGAAATTAGAGCGACAGGGAGATAACATGGTGAACTGGGAATACAAAGCGACTGGGAGATAACACGGTGAACTGGGAATACAAAGCGACAGGGAGATAACATGGTGAACTGGGAATACAGAGCGACAGGGAGACAATATGGTAAACCAGGAATATAGAGTGACAGGGAGAAAACATGGTGAATTGGGAATCGAGAGCAACACGGAGCCAACATGGTGAACTGGGAATACAGAGCGAAACGGAGGCATCATGGTAAACTGGGAATACAGAGCGACAGGGAGACAACACAGGGAACTGGGAATACAGAGCAACAGGGAGTTAAAAAAGTGAACTGGGAATACAGAGTGACAGCGAGACAAGATGGTGAACTGGGAATATAGAGCGACTTGGAGACAACATGGTGAACTGGGAATAGAGAACACCAGGAAGACAACATGGTGAAAATGGGAATACAGAGCGACAGGGAGATCCACAGTGAACTGGGAATACTGAGCGACAGGGAGATAACATGGTGAACTGGGAATACAGAGGGACAGGGATACAACAGGGTGAACTGGGAATACAGAGTGACAGGGAGACCACACGGTGAACTGGGAAAGCAGAGCGACAGGGAGTCAACAGGGTGAACTGGGAATGTAGAGTGACAGGGAGATAACACGGTGAACTGGGAATACAAGGCGCCAGGGAGACAGCATGGTGAACTGCGAATAGATGGCGACAGGGAGACAACACGGTGAGCTGGGAATACAGAGCGACAGGGACACAACATGGTGAACTGGGAATAGAGTGCGACAAGGAGATAACATTATGAACTCGGAATACAGTGCGACAGGGAGACAACACGGTGAACTGGGAATGTTCAGTGACAGGGAGATAACACGGTGAACTGGGAATACAAGGCGCCAGGGAGACAGCATGGTGAACTGGGAATCGAGAGCGACAGGGAGACAACACAGTGAACTGGGAATACAGAGCGACAGGGAGATAACACGGTGAACTGGGAAATTAGAGCGACAGGGAGATAACACGATGAACTGGGAATACAAAGCGACAGGGAGACAATATGGTAAACTGGGAATACAGAGTGACAGGGAGAAAACATGGTGAATTGGGAATACAGAGCGACAGGGAGACAACACTGTGAACTGGCAATACAGAGCGACAGGGACACAACATGGTGAACTGGGAATAGAGTGCGACAGGGAAATAACATTATGAACTAGGAATACAGAGCAACAGGGAGACAACACGGTGAACTGGGAATAGAAAGCGACAGGGAGACAACACGCTGAACTGGGAATGCAGAGCGACATGGAGATAACACGGTGAACTGGGAATACAAGGCGCCAGGGAGACAGCATGGTGAACTGGGAATAGAGAGCGCTAGGGAGACAATATGGTGAGCAGGGATTATAGAGAAACAGGGATGCAACGTGGTGAAGTGGGAATAGAGAGTGCCAGGGAGACAACACAGTGAACTGGGAATACAGAGCGACAGAGAGACAACACGGTGAACTGGGAATACAGAGCGCCAGGGAGACAACACCGTGAACTGGGAATACAGAGCGACAGGGAGATAACACGGTGAACTGGGAAATTAGAGCGACAGGGAGATAACACAGTGAACTGGGAATACAAAGCGACAGGGAGATAACATGGTGAACTGGGAATACAGAGCGACAGGGAGACAATATGGTAAACCAGGAATATAGAGTGACAGGGAGAAAACATGGTGAATTGGGAATCGAGAGCAACACGGAGACAACATGGTGAACTGGGAATACAGAGCGAAACGGAGGCATCATGGTAAACTGGGAATACAGAGCGACAGGGAGACAACACAGGGAACTGGGAATACAGAGCAACAGGGAGTTAAAAAAGTGAACTGGGAATACAGAGTGACAGCGAGACAAGATGGTGAACTGGGAATATAGAGCGACTTGGAGACAACATGGTGAACTGGGAATAGAGAACACCAGGAAGACAACATGGTGAAAATGGGAATACAGAGCGACAGGGAGATCCACAGTGAACTGGGAATACTGAGCGACAGGGAGATAACATGGTGAACTGGGAATACAGAGGGACAGGGATACAACAGGGTGAACTGGGAATACAAAGCGACAGACACAAAACATGGTGAACTGGGAATAGTGAGCGACAGGGAGACAACACGGTGAACTGGGAATACAGAGCGACAGGGAGACAGCATGGTGAACTGGGAATAGAGGGCGACAGGGAGACAACACGGTGAGCTGGGAATACAGAGTGACAGGGAGACCACACGGTGAACTGGGAATACAGAGCGACAAGGGGACAACATGGGGAACTGGGAATATAGAGTGACAGGGAGATAACACGGTGAACTGGGAATACAAAGCGACAGGGAAACAACACAGTGAACTGGAAATAGAGAGCGACAGGGAAACAACATCGTGAACTGGGAATACAGAGCGACAGGGAGACAATACGGTCAACTGGGAATACAGAGCGACAGGGAGACAACACAGGGAACTGGGAATACAGAGCAACAGGGAGTTAAAAAAGTGAACTGGGAATACAGAGTGACAGCGAGACAAGATGGTGAACTGGGAATATAGAGCGACTTGGAGACAACATGGTGAACTGGGAATAGAGAACACCAGGAAGACAACATGGTGAAAATGGGAATACAGAGCGACAGGGAGATCCACAGTGAACTGGGAATACTGAGCGACAGGGAGATAACATGGTGAACTGGGAATACAGAGGGACAGGGATACAACAGGGTGAACTGGGAATACAAAGCGACAGACACAAAACATGGTGAACTGGGAATAGTGAGCGACAGGGAGACAACACGGTGAACTGGGAATACAGAGCGACAGGGAGACAGCATGGTGAACTGGGAATAGAGGGCGACAGGGAGACAACACGGTGAGCTGGGAATACAGAGTGACAGGGAGACCACACGGTGAACTGGGAATACAGAGCGACAAGGGGACAACATGGGGAACTGGGAATATAGAGTGACAGGGAGATAACACGGTGAACTGGGAATACAAAGCGACAGGGAAACAACACAGTGAACTGGAAATAGAGAGCGACAGGGAAACAACATCGTGAACTGGGAATACAGAGCGACAGGCACACAACATGGTGAACTGGGAATACTGAGCGACAGGGAGACAACACGGTGAACTGGGAATAGAGGGCGACAGGGAGACAACACGGTGAGCTGGGAATACAGAGTGACAGGGAGACCATACGGTGAACTGGGAAAGCAGAGCGACAGGGAGTCAACAGGGTGAACTGGGAATGTAGAGTGACAGGGAGATAACACGGTGAACTGGGAATACAAGGCGCCAGGGAGACAGCATGGTGAACTGGGAATAGATGGCGACAGGGAGACAACACGGTGAGCTGGGAATACAGAGCGACAGGGACACAACATGGTGAACTGAGAATAGAGTGCGACAAGGAGATAACATTATGAACTCGGAATACAGTGCGACAGGGAGATAACACGGTGAACTGGGAATACAAGGCGCCAGGGAGACAGCATGGTGAACTGGGAATAGAGAGCGACAGGGAGACAACACAGTGAACTGGGAATACAGAGCGACAGGGAGATAACACGGTGAACTGGGAAATTAGAGCGACAGGGAGATAACACGATGAACTGGGAATACAAAGCGACAGGGAGACAATATGGTAAACTGGGAATACAGAGTGACAGGGAGAAAACATGGTGAATTGGGAATACAGAGCGACAGGGAGACAACACGGTGAACTGGCAATACAGAGCGACAGGGACACAACATGGTCAACTGGGAATAGAGTGCGACAGGGAAATAACATTATGAACTAGGAATACAGAGCAACAGGGAGACAACACGGTGAACTGGGAATAGAAAGCGACAGGGAGACAACACGCTGAACTGGGAATGCAGAGCGACATGGAGATAACACGGTGAACTGGGAATACAAGGCGCCAGGGAGACAGCATGGTGAACTGGGAATAGAGAGCGCTAGGGAGACAATATGGTGAGCAGGGATTATAGAGAAACAGGGATGCAACGTGGTGAAGTGGGAATAGAGAGTGCCAGGGAGACAACACAGTGAACTGGGAATACAGAGCGACAGAGAGACAACACGGTGAACTGGGAATACAGAGCGCCAGGGAGACAACACCGTGAACTGGGAATACAGAGCGACAGGGAGATAACACGGTGAACTGGGAATTTAGAGCGACAGGGAGATAACACAGTGAACTGGGAATACAAAGCGACAGGGAGATAACATGGTGAACTGGGAATACAGAGCGACAGGGAGACAATATGGTAAACCAGGAATATAGAGTGACAGGGAGAAAACATGGTGAATTGGGAATCGAGAGCAACACGGAGACAACATGGTGAACTGGGAATACAGAGCGAAACGGAGGCATCATGGTAAACTGGGAATACAGAGCGACAGGGAGACAACACAGGGAACTGGGAATACAGAGCAACAGGGAGTTAAAAAAGTGAACTGGGAATACAGAGTGACAGCGAGACAAGATGGTGAACTGGGAATATAGAGCGACTTGGAGACAACATGGTGAACTGGGAATAGAGAACACCAGGAAGACAACATGGTGAAAATGGGAATACAGAGCGACAGGGAGATCCACAGTGAACTGGGAATACTGAGCGACAGGGAGATAACAAGGTGAACTGGGAATACAGAGGGACAGGGATACAACAGGGTGAACTGGGAATACAAAGCGACAGACACAAAACATGGTGAACTGGGAATAGTGAGCGACAGGGAGACAACACGGTGAACTGGGAATACAGAGCGACAGGGAGACAGCATGGTGAACTGGGAATAGAGGGCGACAGGGAGACAACACGGTGAGCTGGGAATACAGAGTGACAGGGAGACCACACGGTGAACTGGGAATACAGAGCGACAAGGGGACAACATGGGGAACTGGGAATATAGAGTGACAGGGAGATAACACGGTGAACTGGGAATACAAAGCGACAGGGAAACAACACAGTGAACTGGAAATAGAGAGCGACAGGGAAACAACATCGTGAACTGGGAATACAGAGCGACAGGGAGACAATACGGTCAACTGGGAATACAGAGCGACAGGGAGACAACACGGTGAATTGGGAATACAGAGCGACAGGGAAACAACATCGTGAACTGGGAATACAGAGCGACAGGGAGATAACATGGTGAACTGGGAATACAGAGCGACAGGGAAACAACACGGTGAACTGGGAATACAGAGCGACAGGGAGATAACACCGTGAACTGGGAATACAGAGCGACAGGGAGATAACACGGTGAACTGGGAAATTAGAGCGACAGGGAGATAACACGGTGAACTGGGAATACAAAGCGACAGGGAGATAACACGGTGAACTGGGAATACAAAGCGACAGGGAGATAACATGGTGAACTGGGAATACAGAGCGACAGGGAGACAATATGGTAAACCAGGAATATAGAGTGACAGGGAGAAAACATGGTGAATTGGGAATCGAGAGCAACACGGAGCCAACATGGTGAACTGGGAATACAGAGCGAAACGGAGGCATCATGGTAAACTGGGAATACAGAGCGACAGGGAGACAACACAGGGAACTGGGAATACAGAGCAACAGGGAGTTAAAAAAGTGAACTGGGAATACAGAGTGACAGCGAGACAAGATGGTGAACTGGGAATATAGAGCGGCTTGGAGACAACATGGTGAACTGGGAATAGAGAACACCAGGAAGACAACATGGTGAAAATGGGAATACAGAGCGACAGGGAGATCCACAGTGAACTGGGAATACTGAGCGACAGGGAGATAACATGGTGAACTGGGAATACAGAGGGACAGGGATACAACAGGGTGAACTGGGAATACAAAGCGACAGGCACACAACATGGTGAACTGGGAATACTGAGCGACAGGGAGACAACAGGGCGAACTGGGAATACAGAGCGACAGGGAGACAGCATGGTGAACTGGGAATAGAGGGCGACTGGGAGACAACACGGTGAGCTGGGAATACAGAGTGACAGGGAGACCACACGGTGAACTGGGAAAGTAGAGCGACAGGGAGTCAACAGGGTGAACTGGGAATGTAGAGTGACAGGGAGATAACACGGTGAACTGGGAATACAAGGCGCCAGGGAGGCAGCATGGTGAACTGGGAATAGAGGGTGACAGGGAGACAACACGGTGAGCTGGGAAAGCAGAGCGACAGGGATACAACAGGGTGAACTGGGAATACAAAGCGACAGGCACACAACATGGTGAACTGGGAATAATGAGCGACAGGGAGACAACACGGTGAACTGGGAATACAGAGCGACAGGGAGACAGCATGGTGAACTGGGAATAGAGGGCGACAGGGAGACGACACGGTGAGCTGGGAATACAGAGTGACAGGGAGACCACATGGTGAACTGGGAAAGCAGAGCGACAGGGAGTCAACAGGGTGAACTGGGAATGTAGAGTGACAGGGAGATAACACGGTGAACTGGGAATACAAGGCGCCAGGGAGACAGCATGGTGCACTGGGAATAGAGAGCGACAGGGAGACAACATGGTGAGCTGGGAATACAGAGCGACAGGGACACAACATGGTGAACTGGGAATAGAGTGCGACAAGGAGATAACATTATGAACTCGGAATACAGAGCGACAGGGAGACAACACGGTGAACTGGGAATACAGAGCGACAGGGAGACAACACGGTGAACTGGGAATACAGAGCGACAGGGAGATAACACGGTGAACTGGGAAATTAGAGCGACAGGGAGATAACACGGTGAACTGGGAATACAAAGCGACAGGGAGATAACACGGTGAACTGGGAATACAAAGCGACAGGGAGATAACATGGTGAACTGGGAATACAGAGCGACAGGGAGACAATATGGTAAACCAGGAATATAGAGTGACAGGGAGAAAACATGGTGAATTGGGAATCGAGAGCAACACGGAGCCAACATGGTGAACTGGGAATACAGAGCGAAACGGAGGCATCATGGTAAACTGGGAATACAGAGCGACAGGGAGACAACACAGGGAACTGGGAATACAGAGCAACAGGGAGTTAAAAAAGTGAACTGGGAATACAGAGTGACAGCGAGACAAGATGGTGAACTGGGAATATAGAGCGGCTTGGAGACAACATGGTGAACTGGGAATAGAGAACACCAGGAAGACAACATGGTGAAAATGGGAATACAGAGCGACAGGGAGATCCACAGTGAACTGGGAATACTGAGCGACAGGGAGATAACATGGTGAACTGGGAATACAGAGGGACAGGGATACAACAGGGTGAACTGGGAATACAAAGCGACAGGCACACAACATGGTGAACTGGGAATACTGAGCGACAGGGAGACAACAGGGCGAACTGGGAATACAGAGCGACAGGGAGACAGCATGGTGAACTGGGAATAGAGGGCGACTGGGAGACAACACGGTGAGCTGGGAATACAGAGTGACAGGGAGACCACACGGTGAACTGGGAAAGTAGAGCGACAGGGAGTCAACAGGGTGAACTGGGAATGTAGAGTGACAGGGAGATAACACGGTGAACTGGGAATACAAGGCGCCAGGGAGGCAGCATGGTGAACTGGGAATAGAGGGTGACAAGGAGACAACACGGTGAGCTGGGAAAGCAGAGCGACAGGGATACAACAGGGTGAACTGGGAATACAAAGCGACAGGCACACAACATGGTGAACTGGGAATAATGAGCGACAGGGAGACAACACGGTGAACTGGGAATACAGAGCGACAGGGAGACAGCATGGTGAACTGGGAATAGAGGGCGACAGGGAGACGACACGGTGAGCTGGGAATACAGAGTGACAGGGAGACCACATGGTGAACTGGGAAAGCAGAGCGACAGGGAGTCAACAGGGTGAACTGGGAATGTAGAGTGACAGGGAGATAACACGGTGAACTGGGAATACAAGGCGCCAGGGAGACAGCATGGTGCACTGGGAATAGAGAGCGACAGGGAGACAACATGGTGAGCTGGGAATACAGAGCGACAGGGACACAACATGGTGAACTGGGAATAGAGTGCGACAAGGAGATAACATTATGAACTCGGAATACAGAGCGACAGGGAGACAACACGGTGAACTGGGAATACAGAGCGACAGGGAGACAACACGGTGAACTGGGAATACAGAGCGACAGGGAGATAACACGGTGAACTGGGAAATTAGAGCGACAGGGAGATAACACGGTGAACTGGGAATACAAAGCGACAGGGAGATAACACGGTGAACTGGGAATACAAAGCGACAGGGAGATAACATGGTGAACTGGGAATACAGAGCGACAGGGAGACAATATGGTAAACCAGGAATATAGAGTGACAGGGAGAAAACATGGTGAATTGGGAATCGAGAGCAACACGGAGACAACATGGTGAACTGGGAATACAGAGCGAAACGGAGGCATCATGGTAAACTGGGAATACAGAGCGACAGGGAGACAACACAGGGAACTGGGAATACAGAGCGACAGGGAGTTAAAAAAGTGAACTGGGAATACAGAGTGACAGCGAGACAAGATGGTGAACTGGGAATATAGAGCGACTTGGAGACAACATGGTGAACTGGGAATAGAGAACACCAGGAAGACAACATGGTGAAAATGGGAATACAGAGCGACAGGGAGATCCACAGTGAACTGGGAATACTGAGCGACAGGGAGATAACATGGTGAACTGGGAATACAGAGGGACAGGGATACAACAGGGTGAACTGGGAATACAAAGCGACAGGCACACAACATGGTGAACTGGGAATACTGAGCGACAGGGAGACAACACGGTGAACTGGGAATAGAGGGCGACAGGGAGACAACACGGTGAGCTGGGAATACAGAGTGACAGGGAGACCATACGGTGAACTGGGAAAGCAGAGCGACAGGGAGTCAACAGGGTGAACTGGGAATGTAGAGTGACAGGGAGATAACACGGTGAACTGGGAATACAAGGCGCCAGGGAGACAGCATGGTGAACTGGGAATAGATGGCGACAGGGAGACAACACGGTGAGCTGGGAATACAGAGCGACAGGGACACAACATGGTGAACTGGGAATAGAGTGCGACAAGGAGATAACATTATGAACTCGGAATACAGTGCGACAGGGAGACAACACGGTGAACTGGGAATGTTCAGTGACAGGGAGATAACACGGTGAACTGGGAATACAAGGCGCCAGGGAGACAGCATGGTGAACTGGGAATAGAGAGCGACAGGGAGACAACACAGTGAACTGGGAATACAGAGCGACAGGGAGATAACACGGTGAACTGGGAAATTAGAGCGACAGGGAGATAACACGATGAACTGGGAATACAAAGCGACAGGGAGACAATATGGTAAACTGGGAATACAGAGTGACAGGGAGAAAACATGGTGAATTGGGAATACAGAGCGACAGGGAGACAACACGGTGAACTGGCAATACAGAGCGACAGGGACACAACATGGTCAACTGGGAATAGAGTGCGACAGGGAAATAACATTATGAACTAGGAATACAGAGCAACAGGGAGACAACACGGTGAACTGGGAATAGAAAGCGACAGGGAGACAACACGCTGAACTGGGAATGCAGAGCGACAGGGAGATAATACGGTGAACTGGGAATACAAGGCGCCAGGGAGACAGCATGGTGAACTGGGAATAGAGAGCGCTAGGGAGACAATATGGTGAGCAGGGATTATAGAGAAACAGGGATGCAACGTGGTGAAGTGGGAATAGAGAGTGCCAGGGAGACAACACGGTGAACTGGGAATACAGAGCGACAGAGAGACAACACGGTGAACTGGGAATACAGAGCGCCAGGGAGACAACACCGTGAACTGGGAATACAGAGCGACAGGGAGATAACACGGTGAACTGGGAATACAAAGCGACAGGGAGATAACACGGTGAACTGGGAATACAAAGCGACAGGGAGATAACATGGTGAACTGGGAATACAGAGCGACAGGGAGACAATATGGTAAACCAGGAATATAGAGTGACAGGGAGAAAACATGGTGAATTGGGAATCGAGAGCAACACGGAGACAACATGGTGAACTGGGAATACAGAGCGAAACGGAGGCATCATGGTAAACTGGGAATACAGAGCGACAGGGAGACAACACAGGGAACTGGGAATACAGAGCAACAGGGAGTTAAAAAAGTGAACTGGGAATACAGAGTGACAGCGAGACAAGATGGTGAACTGGGAATATAGAGCGACTTGGAGACAACATGGTGAACTGGGAATAGAGAACACCAGGAAGACAACATGGTGAAAATGGGAATACAGAGCGACAGGGAGATCCACAGTGAACTGGGAATACTGAGCGACAGGGAGATAACATGGTGAACTGGGAATACAGAGGGACAGGGATACAACAGGGTGAACTGGGAATACAAAGCGACAGACACACAACATGGTGAACTGGGAATAGTGAGCGACAGGGAGACAACACGGTGAACTGGGAATACAGAGCGACAGGGAGACAGCATGGTGAACTGGGAATACAGAGGGACAGGGATACAACAGGGTGAACTGGGAATACAAAGCGACAGGCACACAACATGGTGAACTGGGAATACTGAGCGACAGGGAGACAACACGGTGAACTGGGAATAGAGGGCGACAGGGAGACAACACGGTGAGCTGGGAATACAGAGTGACAGGGAGACCATACGGTGAACTGGGAAAGCAGAGCGACAGGGAGTCAACAGGGTGAACTGGGAATGTAGAGTGACAGGGAGATAACACGGTGAACTGGGAATACAAGGCGCCAGGGAGACAGCATGGTGAACTGGGAATAGATGGCGACAGGGAGACAACACGGTGAGCTGGGAATACAGAGCGACAGGGACACAACATGGTGAACTGGGAATAGAGTGCGACAAGGAGATAACATTATGAACTCGGAATACAGTGCGACAGGGAGACAACACGGTGAACTGGGAATGTTCAGTGACAGGGAGATAACACGGTGAACTGGGAATACAAGGCGCCAGGGAGACAGCATGGTGAACTGGGAATAGAGAGCGACAGGGAGACAACACAGTGAACTGGGAATACAGAGCGACAGGGAGATAACACGGTGAACTGGGAAATTAGAGCGACAGGGAGATAACACGATGAACTGGGAATACAAAGCGACAGGGAGACAATATGGTAAACTGGGAATACAGAGTGACAGGGAGAAAACATGGTGAATTGGGAATACAGAGCGACAGGGAGACAACACGGTGAACTGGCAATACAGAGCGACAGGGACACAACATGGTCAACTGGGAATAGAGTGCGACAGGGAAATAACATTATGAACTAGGAATACAGAGCAACAGGGAGACAACACGGTGAACTGGGAATAGAAAGCGACAGGGAGACAACACGCTGAACTGGGAATGCAGAGCGACAGGGAGATAACACGGTGAACTGGGAATACAAGGCGCCAGGGAGACAGCATGGTGAACTGGGAATAGAGAGCGCTAGGGAGACAATATGGTGAGCAGGGATTATAGAGAAACAGGGATGCAACGTGGTGAAGTGGGAATAGAGAGTGCCAGGGAGACAACACGGTGAACTGGGAATACAGAGCGACAGAGAGACAACACGGTGAACTGGGAATACAGAGCGCCAGGGAGACAACACCGTGAACTGGGAATACAGAGCGACAGGGAGATAACACGGTGAACTGGGAATACAAAGCGACAGGGAGATAACACGGTGAACTGGGAATACAAAGCGACAGGGAGATAACATGGTGAACTGGGAATACAGAGCGACAGGGAGACAATATGGTAAACCAGGAATATAGAGTGACAGGGAGAAAACATGGTGAATTGGGAATCGAGAGCAACACGGAGACAACATGGTGAACTGGGAATACAGAGCGAAACGGAGGCATCATGGTAAACTGGGAATACAGAGCGACAGGGAGACAACACGGGGAACTGGGAATACAGAGCAACAGGGAGTTAAAAAAGTGAACTGGGAATACAGAGTGACAGCGAGACAAGATGGTGAACTGGGAATATAGAGCGACTTGGAGACAACATGGTGAACTGGGAATAGAGAACACCAGGAAGACAACATGGTGAAAATGGGAATACAGAGCGACAGGGAGATCCACAGTGAACTGGGAATACTGAGCGACAGGGAGATAACATGGTGAACTGGGAATACAGAGGGACAGGGATACAACAGGGTGAACTGGGAATACAAAGCGACAGACACACAACATGGTGAACTGGGAATAGTGAGCGACAGGGAGACAACACGGTGAACTGGGAATACAGAGCGACAGGGAGACAGCATGGTGAACTGGGAATAGAGGGCGACAGGGAGACCATACGGTGAACTGGGAATACAGAGTGACAGGGAGACCACACGGTGAACTGGGAATACAGAGCGACAAGGGGACAACATGGGGAACTGGGAATATAGAGTGACAGGGAGATAACACGGTGAACTGGGAATACAAAGCGACAGGGAAACAACACAGTGAACTGGAAATAGAGAGCGACAGGGAAACAACATCGTGAACTGGGAATACAGAGCGACAGGGAGACAATACGGTCAACTGGGAATACAGAGCGACAGGGAGACAACACGGTGAATTGGGAATACAGAGCGACAGGGAAACAACATCGTGAACTGGGAATACAGAGCGACAGGGAGATAACATGGTGAACTGGGAATACAGAGCGACAGGGAAACAACACGGTCAACTGGGAATACAGAGCGACAGGGAGATAACACCGTGAACTGGGAATACAGAGCGACAGGGAGATAACACGGTGAACTGGGAAATTAGAGCGACAGGGAGATAACACGGTGAACTGGGAATACAAAGCGACAGGGAGATAACACGGTGAACTGGGAATACAAAGCGACAGGGAGATAACATGGTGAACTGGGAATACAGAGCGACAGGGAGACAATATGGTAAACCAGGAATATAGAGTGACAGGGAGAAAACATGGTGAATTGGGAATCGAGAGCAACACGGAGCCAACATGGTGAACTGGGAATACAGAGCGAAACGGAGGCATCATGGTAAACTAGGAATACAGAGCGACAGGGAGACAACACAGGGAACTGGGAATACAGAGCAACAGGGAGTTAAAAAAGTGAACTGGGAATACAGAGTGACAGCGAGACAAGATGGTGAACTGGGAATATAGAGCGACTTGGAGACAACATGGTGAACTGGGAATAGAGAACACCAGGAAGACAACATGGTGAAAATGGGAATACAGAGCGACAGGGAGATCCACAGTGAACTGGGAATACTGAGCGACAGGGAGATAACATGGTGAACTGGGAATACAGAGGGACAGGGATACAACAGGGTGAACTGGGAATACAAAGCGACAGGCACACAACATGGTGAACTGGGAATAGTGAGCGACAGGGAGACAACAGGGCGAACTGGGAATACAGAGCGACAGGGAGACAGCATGGTGAACTGGGAATAGAGGGCGACTGGGAGACAACACGGTGAGCTGGGAATACAGAGTGACAGGGAGACCACACGGTGAACTGGGAAAGCAGAGCGACAGGGAGTCAACAGGGTGAACTGGGAATGTAGAGTGACAGGGAGATAACACGGTGAACTGGGAATACAAGGCGCCAGGGAGGCAGCATGGTGAACTGGGAATAGAGGGTGACAGGGAGACAACACGGTGAGCTGGGAATACAGAGTGACAGGGAGACCACACGGTGAACTGGGAAAGCAGAGCGACAGGGAGTCAACAGGGTGAACTGGGAATGTAGAGTGACAGGGAGATAACACGGTGAACTGGGAATACAAGGCGTCAGGGAGACAGCATGGCGAACTGGGAGTAGAGGGCGACAGGGAGACAACACAGTGAGCTGGGAATACAGAGTGACAGGGAGACCACATGGTGAACTGGGAAAGCAGAGCGACAGGGATACAACAGGGTGAACTGGGAATACAAAGCGACAGGCACACAACATGGTGAACTGGGAATAATGAGCGACAGGGAGACAACACGGTGAACTGGGAATACAGAGCGACAGGGAGACAGCATGGTGAACTGGGAATACAGAGCGACAGGGAAACAACACGGTGAACTGGGAATACAGAGTGACAGGGAGATAACACCGTGAACTGGGAATACAGAGCGACAGGGAGATAACACGGTGAACTGGGAAATTAGAGCGACAGGGAGATAACACGGTGAACTGGGAATACAAAGCGACAGGGAGATAACATGGTGAACTGGGAATACAGAGCGACAGGGAGACAATATGGTAAACCAGGAATATAGAGTGACAGGGAGAAAACATGGTGAATTGGGAATCGAGAGCAACACGGAGCCAACATGGTGAACTGGGAATACAGAGCGAAACGGAGGCATCATGGTAAACTGGGAATACAGAGCGACAGGGAGACAACACAGGGAACTGGGAATACAGAGCGACAGGGAGTTAAAAAAGTGAACTGGGAATACAGAGTGACAGCGAGACAAGATGGTGAACTGGGAATATAGAGCGACTTGGAGACAACATGGTGAACTGGGAATAGAGAACACCAGGAAGACAACATGGTGAAAATGGGAATACAGAGCGACAGGGAGATCCACAGTGAACTGGGAATACTGAGCGACAGGGAGATAACATGGTGAACTGGGAATACAGAGGGACAGGGATACAACAGGGTGAACTGGGAATACAAAGCGACAGGCACACAACATGGTGAACTGGGAATACTGAGCGACAGGGAGACAACAGGGCGAACTGGGAATACAGAGCGACAGGGAGACAGCATGGTGAACTGGGAATAGAGGGCGACTGGGAGACAACACGGTGAGCTGGGAATACAGAGTGACAGGGAGACCACACGGTGAACTGGGAAAGCAGAGCGACAGGGAGTCAACAGGGTGAACTGGGAATGTAGAGTGACAGGGAGATAACACGGTGAACTGGGAATACAAGGCGCCAGGGAGGCAGCATGGTGAACTGGGAATAGAGGGTGACAGGGAGACAACACGGTGAGCTGGGAATACAGAGTGACAGGGAGACCACACGGTGAACTGGGAAAGCAGAGCGACAGGGAGTCAACAGGGTGAACTGGGAATGTAGAGTGACAGGGAGATAACACGGTGAACTGGGAATACAAGGCGCCAGGGAGACAGCATGGCGAACTGGGAGTAGAGGGCGACAGGGAGACAACACAGTGAGCTGGGAATACAGAGTGACAGGGAGACCACATGGTGAACTGGGAAAGCAGAGCGACAGGGATACAACAGGGTGAACTGGGAATACAAAGCGACAGGCACACAACATGGTGAACTGGGAATAATGAGCGACAGGGAGACAACACGGTGAACTGGGAATACAGAGCGACAGGGAGACAGCATGGTAAACTGGGAATACAGAGTGACAGGGAGAAAACATGGTGAATTGGGAATACAGAGCGACAGGGAGACAACATGGTGAACTGGAAATAGAGTGCGACAGGGAAATAACATTATGAACTAGGAATACAGAGCGACAGGGAGACAACACGGTGAACTGGGAATGCAGAGCGACAGGGAGTCAACAGGGTGAACTGGGAATGTAGAGTGACAGGGAGATAACACGGTGAACTGGGAATACAAGGCGCCAGGGAGACAGCATGGTGAACTGGCAATAGAGGGCGACAGGGAGACAACACGGTGAGCTGGGAATACAGAGTGACAGGGAGACCACACGGTGAACTGGGAAAGCAGAGCGACAGGGAGTCAACAGGGTGAACTGGGAATGTAGAGTGACAGGGAGATAACACGGTGAACTGGGAATACAAGGCGCCAGGGAGACAGCATGGTGAACTGGGAATAGAGGGCGACAGGGAGACAACACGGTGAGCTGGGAATACAGAGTGACAGGGAGACCACACGGTGAACTGGGAAAGCAGAGCGACAGGGAGTCAACAGGGTGAACTAGGAATGTAGAGTGACAGGGAGATAACACGGTGAACTGGGAATACAAGGCGCCAGGGAGACAGCATGGTGAACTGGGAATAGAGAGCGACAGGGACACAACATGGTGAACTGGGAATAGAGTGCGACAAGGAGATAACATTATGAACTCGGAATACAGAGCAACAGGGAGACAACACGGTGAACTGGGAATAGAGAGCGACAGGGAGACAACACGGTGAACTGGGAATGCAGAGCGACAGGGAGATAACACGGTGAACTGGGAATACAAGGCGCCAGGGAGACAGCATGGTGAACTGGGAATAGAGAGCGCTAGGGAGACAACACGGTGAGCAGGGATTATAGAGAAACAGGGATGCAACATGGTGAAGTGGGAATAGAGAGTGTCAGGGAGACAGCACGGTGAACTGGGAATACAGAGCGACAGGGAGACAACACAGGGAACTGGGAATACAGAGCAACAGGGAGTTAAAAAAGTGAACTGGGAATACAGAGTGACAGCGAGACAAGATGGTGAACTGGGAATATAGAGCGACTTGGAGACAACATGGTGAACTGGGAATACAGAGCGACAGGGAGATCCACAGTGAACTGGGAATACTGAGCGACAGGGAGATAACATGGTGAACTGGGAATACAGAGGGACAGGGATACAACAGGGTGAACTGGGAATACAAAGCGACAGGCACACAACATGGTGAACTGGGAATACTGAGCGACAGGGAGACAACACGGTGAACTGGGAATAGAGGGCGACAGGGAGACAACACGGTGAGCTGGGAATACAGAGTGACAGGGAGACCACACGGTGAACTGGGAAAGCAGAGCGACAGGGAGTCAACAGGGTGAACTGGGAATGTAGAGTGACAGGGAGATAACACGGTGAACTGGGAATACAAGGCGCCAGGGAGACAGCATGGTGAACTGGGAATAGATAGCGACAGGGAGACAACACGGTGAGCTGGGAATACAGAGCGACAGGGACACAACATGGTGAACTGGGAATAGAGTGCGACAAGGAGATAACATTATGAACTCGGAATACAGAGCGACAGGGAGACAACACGGTGAATTGGGAATAGAGAGCGACAGGGAGACAACACGGTGAACTGGGAATGCAGAGCGACAGGCGGAGTCAACACGGTGAACTGGGAATGTGGAGTGACAGGGAGATAACACGGTTAACTGGGAATACAAGGCGCCAGGGAGACAGCATGGTGAACTGGGAATAGAGAGCGCTAGGGAGACAATATGGTGAGCAGGGATTATAGAGAAACAGGGATGCAACATGGTGAAGTGGGAATAGAGAGTGCCAGGGAGATAACACGGTGAACTGGGAATACAGAGCAACAGAGAGACAACACGGTGAACTGGGAATACAGAGCGCCAGGGAGACAACACCGTGAACTGGGAATACAGAGCGACAGGGAGATAACACGGTGAACTGGGAATACAAAGCGACAGGGAGATAACACGGTGAACTGGGAATACAAAGCGACAGGGAGATAACATGGTGAACTGGGAATACAGAGCGAAACGGAGGCATCATGGTAAACTGGGAATACAGAGCGACAGGGAGACAACACAGGGAACTGGGAATACAGAGCAACAGGGAGTTAAAAAAGTGAACTGGGAATACAGAGTGACAGCGAGACAAGATGGTGAACTGGGAATATAGAGCGACTTGGAGACAACATGGTGAACTGGGAATAGAGAACACCAGGAAGACAACATGGTGAAAATGGGAATAGAGAGCGACAGGGAGATCCACAGTGAACTGGGAATACTGAGCGACAGGGAGATAACATGGTGAACTGGGAATACAGAGGGACAGGGATACAACAGGGTGAACTGGGAATACAAAGCGACAGGCACACAACATGGTGAACTGGGAATAGTGAGCGACAGGGAGACAACACGGTGAACTGGGAATACAGAGCGACAGGGAGACAATATGGTAAACCAGGAATATAGAGCGACAGGGAGAAAACATGGTGAACTGGGAATAGAGAGTGACAGGGAGACAACATGGTGAACTGGGAATACAGAGCGAAACGGAGGCATCATGGGAAACTGGGAATACAGAGCGACAGGGAGACAACACAGGGAACTGGGAATACAGAGCAACAGGGAGTTAAAAAAGTGAACTGGGAATACAGAGTGACAGCGAGACAAGATGGTGAACTGGGAATATAGAGCGACTTGGAGACAACATGGTGAACTGGGAATAGAGAACACCAGGAAGACAACATGGTGAAAATGGGAATACAGAGCGACAGGCAGATCCACAGTGAACTGGGAATACTGCGCGACAGGGAGATAACATGGTGAACTGGGAATACAGAGGGACAGGGAGATAACATGGTGAATTAGGAATACAAAGCGACAGGCACACAACATGGTGAACTGGGAATACAGAGCGTCAGGGAGACAACACGGTGAACTGGGAATAGAGAGGGACAGGGAGACAACATGGTGAACTGGGAAAACAGAGCGACAGGGAGACAACACAGGGAACTGGGAATACAGAGCAACAGGGAGTTAAAAAAGTGAACTGGGAATACAGAGTCACAGCGAGACAAGATGGTGAACTGAGAATATAGAGCGACTTGGAGACAACATGGTGAACTGGGAATAGAGAACACCAGGAAGACAACATGGTGAAAATGGGAATAGAGAGCGACAGGGAGACAACACGGTGAACTGGGAATAGTGAGCGACAGGGAGAAAACACGGTGAACCGGGAACACAAAGCGACAGGGAGACAACACTGTGAACTGGGAATACAGAGGAACAGGGAGTTAAAAAAGTGAGCTGGGAATACAGAGTGACAGCGAGACAAGATGGTGAACTGGGAATATAGAGCGACTGGGAGACAACATGGTGTACTGGGAATAGAGAACACCAGGAAGACAACATGGTGAAACTGGGAATACAGTGTGACAGGGAGACAACACGGTAAACTGGGAATACAGAGCGACAGGGAGACAACACAGTGAACTGGGAATACAGGGCGACAGGGAGATAACATGTGAACTGGGAATAGTGAGTGACAGGAACACAACACGGTGAACTGGGAATTCAGAGCGACAGGGAGACAACACGGTAAACTGGGAATACAGAGCAACAGGGAGACAACACAGTGAACTGGGAATACAGAGCGACAGGGAGACAACATGGTGAACTGTGAATATAGAGTGACAGGGAGACAACATGGTGAACTGGGTATCGAGAGCGACAGGGAGACAACATGGTGAACTGGGAATAGAGTGCCAGGGAGACAACATGGTGAACTGGGAATACAGAGCGCCAGGGAGATAACATCATGAACTCGGAATACACAGCGACAGGGAGACAACACGGTGAACTGGGAATACAGAGCGACAGAGAGAGAACACGGTGAACTGGCAATACAGTGCGACAGGGATACAACAGGGTGAACTGGGAATACAGTGCGACAGGGATACAACATGGTGAACTGGGAATACAGAGCGACAGGGATACAACAGGGTGAACTGGGAAATTAGAGCGACAGGGAGATAAGACGATGAACTGGGAATACAAAGCGCCAGGGAGACAATATGGTGAACTGGGAATGTAGAGTGACAGGGAGATAACACGGTGAACTGGGAATACAAGGCGCCAGGGAGACAGCATGGTGAACTGGGAATAGAGGGCGACAGGGAGACAACACAGTGAGCTGGGAATACAGAGTGACAGGGAGACCACACGGTGAACTGGGAAAGCAGAGCGACAGGGAGTCAACAGGGTGAATTGGGAATAGTGAGCGACAGGGAGATAACATGTTGAACTGGGAATAGAGAACGACAAGGAGACAACATGGTGAACTGGGAATACAGAGCGACAGGGAGACAACAGGGTGAACTGGGAATACAGAGCGACAGGGAGACAACATGGTGAACTGGGAATAGAGAGTGACAGGGAGACAACAATGGTGAACTGGGAATACAGAGCGACAGGAAGACAACACGGTGAACTGGGAATACAGAGCGACAGGGAGACAACATGGTGAACTGGGAATAGAGAGCGACAGGGAGACAACACGGTGAACTGGGAATACAGAGTGACAGGGAGACAACACTGTGAACTGGGAATACAGAGTGACAGGGATACAACACGGTGAACTGGGAATACAGAGCGACAGGGAGACAACACTGTGAACTGGGAATATAGAGTGACAGGGATACAACACGGTGAACTGGGAATACAGAGCGACAGGGCGATAACATGGTGAGTTGGGAATACAAAACGACAGGGGCACAACATGTTGAACTGGGAAAGCAGAGACGACAGCGAGAAAACACATTGAACTGGGAATAGAGAACGACAAGGAGACAACAAGGTGAACTGGGAATACAGAGCGACAGGAAGACTACATGGTGAACTGGGAATAGAGATTGACAGGGAGACATCATGGAGAACTGGGAATACAGGGCGACAGGGAGATAACACTGCGAGCTGGGAATACAGAGTGACAGGGAGATAACATGTTGAACTGGGAATATAGAACAACAAGGAGACAATATGGTGAACTGGGAATACAGAGCGACATGGACATGACACGGTGAACTGGGAATACAGAGCGACAGGGAGACAACACGGTAAACTGGGAATAGAGAGCGACAGGGAGATAACATGGTGAACTGGGAATATAGAGCGCCAGAGAGACAACACGGTGAACTGGGAATACAGAACGACAGGGAGACAACAGGGTGAACTGGGAATACAGAGCGACAGGGAGACAATATGGTGAACTGGGAATCGAGAGCGACAGGAAGACTACATGGTGAACTGGGAATACAGAGCGACAGGAAGACGACATGGTGAACTGGGAATACAGAGCCACAGGGAGACAACATGGTGAACTGGGAATAGAGAGTGACAGGGAGACAACAATGGTGAACTGGGAATACAGAGCGACAGGAAGACAACACGGTGAACTGGGAATACAGAGCGACAGGGAGACAACATGGTGAACTGGGAATAGAGAGCGACAGGGAGACAACACGGTGAACTGGGAATACAGAGTGACAGGGAGACAACACTGTGAACTGGGAATACAGAGTGACAGGGATACAACACGGTGAACTGGGAATACAGAGCGACAGGGAGACAACACTGTGAACTGGGAATATAGAGTGACAGGGATACAACACGGTGAACTGGGAATACAGAGCGACAGGGCGATAACATGGTGAGTTGGGAATACAAAACGACAGGGGCACAACATGTTGAACTGGGAAAGCAGAGACGACAGCGAGAAAACACATTGAACTGGGAATAGAGAACGACAAGGAGACAACAAGGTGAACTGGGAATACAGAGCGACAGGAAGACTACATGGTGAACTGGGAATAGAGATTGACAGGGAGACATCATGGAGAACTGGGAATACAGGGCGACAGGGAGATAACACTGCGAGCTGGGAATACAGAGTGACAGGGAGATAACATGTTGAACTGGGAATATAGAACAACAAGGAGACAATATGGTGAACTGGGAATACAGAGCGACATGGACATGACACGGTGAACTGGGAATACAGAGCGACAGGGAGACAACACGGTAAACTGGGAATAGAGAGCGACAGGGAGATAACATGGTGAACTGGGAATATAGAGCGCCAGAGAGACAACACGGTGAACTGGGAATACAGAGCAACATGGACATGACATGGTGAACTGGGAATACGAAGCGACAGGGAGACATCATGGAGAACTGGGAATACAGGGCGACAGGGAGATAACACTGTGAGCTGGGAATACAGAGTGACAGGGAGATAACATGTTGAACTGGGAATAGAGAACGACAAGGAGACCATATGGTGAACTGGGAATACAGAGCGACATGGACATGACATGGTGAACTGGGAATACAGAGCGACAGGAAGACTACACGGTGACCTGGGAATACAGAGCGACAGGGAGACAACATGGTGAACTGGGAATACAGAGCGACATGGACATGACATGGTGAACTGGGAATACGAAGCGACAGGGAGATTACATGGTGAACTGGGAATACATCGTGACAGGGAGAAAACACGGTGAACTGGGAATACAGAGCGACAGGAAGACTACATGGTGAACTGGGAATACAGAGCAACCGGAAGACAACATGGTGAACTGGGAATACATAGCGAGAGGGAGACATCACGGTGAACTGGGAATACAGAGCGGCAGGGAGATAACTTGTTGAACTGGGAATAGTGAACGACAAGGAGACAACATGGCGAACTGGGAATACAGAGCTACAGGGAGAAAACATGGTGAACTGGGAATAGAGAGCGACATGGAAATAACATGGTGAACTGGGAATACAGAGCGCCAGGGAGACAACACGGTGAACTGGGAATACATCGTGACAGGGAGAAAACACGGTGAACTGGGAATACAGAGCGACAGGAAGACTACATGGTGAACTGGGAATACAGAGCAACCGGAAGACAACATGGTGAACTGGGAATACATAGCGAGAGGGAGACATCACGGTGAACTGGGAATACAGAGCGAAAGGGAGATGACATGGTGAACTGGGAATAGTGAACGACAAGGAGACAACATGGCGAACTGGGAATACAGAGCTACAGGGAGAAAACATGGTGAACTGGGAATAGAGAGCGACAGGGAAATAACATGGTGAACTGGGAATACAGAGCGCCAGGGAGACAACACGGTGAACTGGGAATAGAGTGCCAGGGAGACAACATGGTGAACTGGGAATACAGAGCGAAAGGGAGATGACATGGTGAATTGGGAATACAAAGCGACAGGGAGACAACATGGTGAACTGGGAACAGAGAGAGACAGGGAGACAAAATGGGAACTGGGAATAGAGAGTGACTGGGAGACAACATGGTGAACTGGGAATAGAGAACGCCAGGAAGACAATATGGTGCAACTGGGAATAGAGAGTGACAGGGAGACAACACGGTGAACTGGGAATACAGAACGACAGGGAGACAACAGGGTCAACAGGGAATACAGAGCGACAGGGAGACAATATGGTGAACTGGGAATCGAGAGCAACAGGGAGTCAACACGGTGAACTGGGAATACATAGTGACAGGGAGATAACATGGTGAATTGGGAATAAAAAGCGACAGGGAGGCAACATGGTGAATTGGGAATACAAAGCGACAGGGAGACAACATGGCGAACTGGGAATACAGAGCGCCAGCGAGACAACACGGTGAACTGGGAATACAGAGTGACAGGGAGACAACATGGTCAACTGGGAATAGAGTGCCAGGGAGACAACATGGTGAACTGGGAATACAGAGCGACAGGGAGATAACATGGTGAATTGGGAATACAAAGCGACAGGGAGACAACATGGTAAACTGGGAATACAGAGTGACAGGGATACAACACGGTGAACTGGGAATACAGAGCGACAGGGCGATAACATGGTGAGTTGGGAATACAAAGCGACAGGGGCACAACATGTTGAACTGGGAACAGAGACGACAGCGAGAAAACACATTGAACTGGGAATAGAGAACGACAAGGAGACAACAAGGTGAACTGGGAATACAGAGCGACAGGGAGACAACATGGTGAACTGGGAATACAGAGCGACAGGGAGACAACATGGTGAACTGGGATTACAAAGCGACAGGGAGACAACATGGTGAACTGGGAATAGAGATTGACAGGGAGACATCATGGAGAACTGGGAATACAGGGCGACAGGGAGATAACACTGCGAGCTGGGAATACAGAGTGACAGGGAGATAACATGTTGAACTGGGAATAGAGAACAACAAGGAGACAATATGGTGAACTGGGAATACAGAGCGACATGGACATGACATGGTGAACTGGGAATACAGAGCGACAGGAAGACTACACGGTGAACTGGGAATACAGAGCGACAGGGAGATAACACATTGAACTGGGCATAGAGAATGACAAGGAGACAACATGGTGCAACTGTCAATAGAGAGCGACAGTGAGGTAACACGGAGAACTGGGAATATAGAGCGACAGGAAGACTACACGGTGAACTGGGAATCAGAGCGACAGGGAGACAACATGGTGAACTGGGAATAGAGAGCGACAGGGAGATAACACGGTGAACTGGGAATACAAAGCGACAGGGAGATAACATGGTGAATTGGGAATAAAAAGCGACAGTGAGACAACATGGTGAACTGGGAATAGTGAGCGACAGGGAGACAACACGGTGAACTGGGAATACAAAGCGACAGGGAGACAACACGGTGAACTGGGAATACAGAGCGACGGGGAGAAAACACGGTGAACTGGGAATACAGAGCGACAGGGAGACAACACGGTGAACTGGGAATTCAGCGACAGGGAGACAACATTGTGAACTGGGAATTGAGAGCGACAGGGAGACAACATGGTGAACTGGGAATACAGAGCGACAGGGAGACAACACGGTAAACTGGGAATAGAGAGCGACAGGGAGATAACATGGTGAACTGGGAATATAGAGCGCCAGAGAGACAACACGGTGAACTGAGAATACAGAACGACAGGGAGACAACAGGGTGAACTGGGAATACAGAGCGACAGGGAGACAATATGGTGAACTGGGAATCGAGAGCGACAGGAAGACTACATGGTGAACTGGGAATACAGAGCGACAGGAAGACGACATGGTGAACTGGGAATACAGAGCGACAGGGAGACAATATGGTGAACTGGGAATACAGAGCGACATGGACATGACATGGTGAACTGGGAATACGAAGCGACAGGGAGATTACATGGTGAACTGGGAATAGACAATGACAGGGAGACATCATGGAGAACTGGGAATACAGGGCGACAGGGAGATAACACTGTGAGCTGGGAATACAGAGTGACAGGGAGATAACATGTTGAACTGGGAATAGAGAACGACAAGGAGACCATATGGTGAACTGGGAATACAGAGCGACAGGAAGACTACACGGTGAACTGGGAATACAGAGCGACAGGGAGACAACATGGTGAACTGGGAATAGAGAGCGACAGGGAGACAACATGGTGAACTGGGAATAGAGAGCGACAGGGAGATAACATGGTGAACTGGGAATACAGAGCGCCAGGGAGACAACACGGTGAACTGGGAATACATTGTGACAGGGAGAAAACACGGTGAACTGGGAATACAGAGCGACAGGAAGACTACATGGTGAACTGGGAATACAGAGCAACCGGAAGACAACATGGTGAACTGGGAATACATAGCGAGAGGGAGACATCACGGTGAACTGGGAATACAGAGCGGCAGGGAGATAACTTGTTGAACTGGGAATAGTGAACGACAAGGAGACAACATGGCGAACTGGGAATACAGAGCTACAGGGAGAAAACATGGTGAACTGGGAATAGAGAGCGACAGGGAAATAACATGGTGAACTGGGAATACAGAGTGACATGGAGACAATATGGTGAACTGGGAATAGTGAGCAACAGGGAGACAACACGGTGAACTGGGAATACAGAGCGACAGGGAGATAACATGGTGAATTGGGAATACAAAGCGACAGGGAGACAACATGGTGAACTGGGAACAGAGAGAGACAGGGAGACAAAATGGGAACTGGGAATAGAGAGTGACTGGGAGACAACATGGTGAACTGGGAATAGAGAACGCCAGGAAGACAATATGGTGCAACTGGGAATAGAGAGTGACAGGGAGACAACACGGTGAACTGGGAATACAGAACGACAGGGAGACAACAGGGTCAACTGGGAATACAGAGCGACAGGGAGACAATATGGTGAACTGGGAATCGAGAGCAACAGGGAGTCAACACGGTGAACTGGGAATACATAGTGACAGGGAGATAACATGGTGAATTGGGAATACAAAGCGACAGGGAGGCAACATGGTGAATTGGGAATACAAAGCGACAGGGAGACAACATGGTGAACTGGGAATACAGAGCGCCAGCGAGACAACACGGTGAACTGGGAATACAGAGTGACAGGGAGACAACATGGTGAACTGGGAATAGAGTGCCAGGGAGACAACATGGTGAACTGGGAATACAGAGCGACAGGGAGACAACAAGGTGAACTGGGAATACCGAGCGACAGGAAGACTACACGGTGAACTGGGAATACAGAGCGACAGGGAGACAACATGGTGAACTGGGATTACAAAGCGACAGGGAGACAACATGGTGAACTGGGAATAGAGATTGACAGGGAGACATCATGGAGAACTGGGAATACAGGACGACAGGGAGATAACACTGCGAGCTGGGAATACAGAGTGACAGGGAGATAACATGTTGAACTGGGAATAGAGAACAACAAGGAGACAATATGGTGAACTGGGAATACAGAGCGACATGGACATGACATGGTGAACTGGGAATACAGAGCGACAGGAAGACTACACGGTGAACTGGGAATACAGAGCGACAGGGAGATAACACATTGAACTGGGCATAGAGAACGACAAGGAGACAACATGGTGCAACTGTCAATAGAGAGCGACAGTGAGGTAACACGGAGAACTGGGAATATAGAGCAACAGGGAGACAACATGGTGTACTGGGAATACAGAGCAACAGGAAGACTACACGGTGAACTGGGAATACAGAGCGACAGGGAGACAACATGGTGAACTGGGAATAGAGAGCGACAGGGAGATAACACGGTGAACTGGGAATAAAAAGCGACAGTGAGACAACATGGTGAACTGGGAATAGTGAGCGACAGGGAGACAACACGGTGAACTGGGAATACAAAGCGACAGGGAGATAACACGGTGAATTGGGAATAAAAAGCGACAGTGAGACAACATGGTGAACTGGGAATAGTGAGCGACAGGGAGACAACACGGTGAACTGGGAATACAAAGCGACAGGGAGATAACATGGTGAATTGGGAATACAAAGCGACAGGGAGACAACACGGTGAACTGGGAATTCAGCGACAGGGAGACAACATTGTGAACTGGGAATTGAGAGCGACAGGGAGACAACATGGTGAACTGGGAATAGAGAGAGACAGGGAGACAGAATTGGGAACTGGGCTTAGAAAGTGACTGGGAGACAACATGGTGAAATGGGAATATAGAGCGACAGGGAGACAATATGGTGAATTGGGAATACAAAGCGACAGGGAGACAACACGGTGAACTGGGAATACAGAGTGACAGGGAGACAACATGGTGAACTGGGAATAGAGAGCGACAGGGAGATAACACGGTGAACTGGGAATAGTGAGCAACAGGGAGACAACACGGTGAACTGGGAATACAGAGCGACAGGGAGATAACATGGTGAATTGGGAATACAAAGCGACAGGGAGACAACACGGTGAACTGGGAACAGGGAGAGACAGGGAGAAAAAATGGGAACTGGGAATAGAGAGTGACTGGGAGACAACACGGTGAACTGGGAATACGAGCGACAGGGAGATAACACAGTGAACTGGGAATACAGAGTGACAGGGAGACAACACGGTGAACTGGGAATACAGAGTGACAGGGAGACAACACGGTGAACTGGGAATGCAGAGCGACAGGGAGATATCATGGTGAATTGGGAATACAAAGAGACAGGGAGACAACATGGTGAACTGGGAATACAAAGCAAGAGGGAGACATCACGGTGAACTGGGAATACAGAGCGACAGGAAGACTACATGGTGAACTGGGAATACAGAGCGACAGGGAGACAACACGGTGAACTGGGAATACAGAGTGACAGGGAGACAACATGGTGAACTGGGAATCGTGAGTGACAGGGAGACAACACGGTGAACTGGGAATACAGAGCGACAGGGAGATAACACGGTGAACTGGGAATACAGAGCGACAGGGAGACAACACGGTGAACTGGGAACACAGAGCGACAGGGAGATAACACAATGAACTGGGAATACAGAGCGACAGGGGCACAATATGTTGAACTGAGAACAGAGACGACAGGGAGACAACACATTGAACTGGGAATAGAGAACGACAAGGAGACAACATGGTGAACTGGGAATAGAGAACGCCAGGAAGACAACATGGTGCAACTGGGAATAGAGAGCGACAGGGAGACAATTTGGTGAACTGGGAATCGAGAGCAACCGGGAGTCAACACGGTGAACTGAAAATAGAGAACGACAGGGAGGCAACACATTGAACTGGGAATACAGAGCGACACGGAGACAACACGGTGAACTGGGAATACAGATGAACAGGGAGACAACATGGTGAACTGGGAATACAGAGCGATGGGGAGATAACATGATTAGATTACTTACAGTGTTGAAACAGGCCCTTCGGCCCAACAAGTCTACACCGACCCGCCGAAGCGCAACCCACCCATACCCCTATATTTACACCTTACCTAACACTACGGGCAATTTAGCATGGCCAATTCACCTGACCCGCACATCTTTATGACTGTGGGAGGAAACCGGAGCACCCGGAGGAAACCCACGCAGACACGTGAACTGGGAATACAGAGCGACAGGGAGACAATACGGTGAACTGGGAACAGAGAGAGACAGGGAGACAAAATGGGAACTGGGAATAGAGAGTGACTGGGAGACAACATGGTGAACTGGGAATAGAGAGAAAGTCAGAGTGACTGTGCAATGTACTGGGAATAGAGAGAAAGGCCGAGGGACTCCACACTGTACTGGGAACAGAGAAACGCTGAATGTCTGTACACTTTACTGGGAATAGCAGAGTGACTACACACTGTGCTGGTAATAGAGAGAAAGATAGAGTGACTACACTGTACTGGGAATGGAGAGAAAGGCAGAGAGACGGTACACTGTCCTGGGAATAGAGGGAAAGACAGAGCGATTGCACACTGTACTGGGAATAGAGAGAGAGACAGAGTGACTGTACACTGTACTGGGAATAGAGAGAGACAGAGTGACTACACAGTGTACTGGGAATAGAGAGAAAGGCAGAGTGACTACACACTGTACTGGGAATAGAGAGAAAGAGAAAGGCAGAGTGACTGAATGCTGTACTGGGAATAGAGAGAGAGAGAGAGTGACCGTACACTGTCCTGGGAATAGAGAAAGAGACAGAGTGACTACACACTGTATTGGGAATAGAGAGAAAGGCAGAGTGACTACACACAATACTGGGAATACAGAGAGAGAGAGAGAGACAGAATGACTGTACACTGTACTGGAAATACAGAGAGGGAGAGACAGAGTGACTGTAAATTGTACTGGGAAAAGAGAGAAAGACAGAGTGACTCCATACTGTAGCGAATAGAGAGAAAGACAGAGTGACTGTAAACTGTCCTGGGGATAGAGAGAAAGGCAGAGTGACTGTACACTGTAGTGGAAATAGAGACAGACAGACAGAGTGACTACACACTGCACTGGGAATTGAGACCAAGACAGAGTGACTGTACACTTTACTGGGAATAGAGAGAAAGACAGGGAGACTACACACTGTACTGAGAAGACAGAGAAAGGCAGAGTGAGTACACACTGTACTGGGATTATAGAGAAAGACAGAGTGACTGTACACTGTAGTCTGAATAGAGAGAAAGGCAGAGTGACTACACACTGTACTGGGAATACAGAGAAAGACAGAGTGACTGTACACTGTAGAACATAGAACATAGAAAAATACAGCGCAGTACAGGCCCTTTGGACCTCGATGTTGCGTCGATCCAAGCCCACCTAACCTACACTAGCCCACTATCCTCCATATGCCTATCCAATGCCCGTTTAAATGCCTATAAAGAGGGAGAGTCCACCACTGTTACTGGCAGGGCATTCCATGATTCGCTGAGTAAAGAATCTACCCCTAACATCTGTCCTATACCTACCACCCCTTAATTTAAAGCTATTCCCCTCGTAATATCTGACTCCATAAGTGGAAAAAAGGTTCTCATGGTCAACCCTATCTAAACCCCTAATCATCTTGTACACTTCCATCAAATCACGCCTAAACCTTCTTTTCTCCAATGAAAACAGCCCCAAGTGCCTCAGCCTTTCCTCATACGATCTTCCTACCATACCAGGCAACATCCTGGTAAACCTCCTCTGCACCCATTCCAGTGCCTCCATATCCTTCCGATAGTATGGCGACCAAAACTGCACACAATACTCCAGATGCGGCCGCACCAGAGTCTTATACAACTGCAACATGACCTCAGGACTCCGGAACTCAATTCCTCTAACAATAAAGCCCAGTACACCATATGCCTTCCTCACAGCACTATTTACCTGGGTGGCAACTTTCAGAGATCTGTGTACATGGACACCAAGATCCCTCTGCTCACCCACACTACCAAGTATCCGACCATTAGACCAGTACCCCATCTTCTTGTTACTCTTACCAAAGTGAATCACTTCACACTTAGCTACATTGAACTCCATTTGCCACCTTTCTGCCCAGCTCTGCAGCTTATTTATATCCCGCTGTAACCTGCCACATCCTTCCTCACTATCAACAACTCCACCGACTTTCGTATCATTCACAAACTTGCTCACCCAACCTTCTAGCCCCTCCTCCAGGTCATTTATAAAAATGACTAACAGCAATGGTCCCAAAACAGATCCTTGCGGAGCACTGCTCGTAACTGCACTCCAAGATGAACCTTTACCATCAACTACAGCCAATTCCTAATCCAAACCTCCAACTCCCCCTCAATGCCATACCTCCGTAATTTTTGCAGTAACCTACCATGGGGAACCTTATCAAAAGCCTTACTAAATTTCATATACACCACATCTACTGCTTTACCCTCATCCACCTCCTTAGTCACCTTCTCAAAGAACTCAATAAGGTTTGTGAGGCACGACCTGCCCTTCACAAAACCATGCTGACTATCCTTGATCACATTATTCCTATCCAGATGTTCATAAATCCTATCCCTTACGATTCTCTCTGAGACTTTGCCCACAACAGAAGTGAGACTCACTGGCCTATAGTTACTAGGGTTATCCCTACTCCCCTTCTTGAACAAGGGAACCACATTTGCTATCCTCCAGTCTTCTGGCACTATTCCTGTAGAGAACGAGGACATAAAAATAAAGGCCAATGGCTCTGCAATCTCCTCCCTTGCTTCCCAGAGAATCCTAGGATAAATGCCATCAGGCCCAGGGGACTTATCTTTTTTCACCCTTTCCAGAATTTCCAACACCTCTTCCCTACATACCTCGAAGCCATCCATTCTAATTAATTGTGACTCAATATTCACATAGGCAACAATGTCCTGTTCCTGAGTGAATACTGATGAAAAGTATTCATTCAGTGTCTCCCCAATTTCTTCAGCCTCCACACACAACTTCCCACTACTATCCTTTACTGGACCTATTCCTACCCTAGTCATTCTTTTATTCCTGACATACCTATAGAAAGCCTTTGGGTTTTCCCTAATCCTACCAACCAAGGACTTTTCATGTCCCCTCATTGCTGCTCTTAGCTCTCTCTTTAGATCCTTCCTGGCTACCTTATAACTCTCAATCACCCCAATTGAACCTTCACGCCTCATCTTTACATAGGCCACCCTCTTCCCTTTAACAAGGGATTCCAATTCCCTATTAAACCATGGCTCCCTCACACGACCCTTTCCTCCCTGCCTGACAGGTACATACTTATCAAGGACGCTCCTTGAACAAGCTCCACATATCGATTGCACCCTTCCCTTGAAGCCTACTTTTCCAAGCCACGCATCCTAAGTCATGCCTCACCGCATCATAATTTCCCTGCCCCCAGCTATAACTCTTGCCCTGTTGTTCACACTTATCCCTCTCCATTACTAGAGTAAAAGTCACCGAATTGTGGTCACTGTCCCCAAAGTGCTCACCTACCTCCAATTCTAACACCTGGCCTGGTTCGTTACCCAGAACCAAATCCAGTATGGCCTCACCTCTTGTTGGCCTGTCTACATATTGTGTCAGGAAACCCTCCTGCACACATTGGTCAAACACCGACCCATCTAACGTACTCGAGCTATAGCTTTCCCAGTCAATATCTGGAAAGTTAAAGTCCCCCATAACAACCACCCTATTACTTTCACTCTTCTCCTGAATCATCCTCGCAATCCTTTCTTCTACATCTCTAGGACTATTAGGAGGCCTGTAGAAAACTCCTAACAGGGTGACCTCACCTTTCCTATTTCTAAGCTCAGCCAAAACTACCTCAGATGGCGAGTCTTCCTCCATCGTCCTTTCCACCGCTGTAATACTATCCTTGACAAGCAATGCCACACCTCCCCCTCTTTTACCCCCACCTCTGACCCTACTAAAGCATTTAAACCCTGGAACCTGCAACAGCCATTCCTGTCCCTGTTCTACCCATGTCTCCATAATAGCCACAACATCGAACTCCCAGGTACCAACCCACGCTGCAAGTTCACCTACCTTATTTCTTATACTTCTCGCATTGAAGTATATACACTTCAAGCCACCTTCTTGTTCACTGGCACTCATTGATGCCATGTTCCTAACCTCCCTACACTCCAGGTCCTGCACCCAAAAGCTACAGTCCAGGTTCCCATGCCCCTGCAGAGTTAGTTTAAACCCCCGAAAAGAGCACGTGCAAACCTCCCCACAAGAATATTGGTGCCCCTCAGGTTCAGGTGTAGACCATCCAGATATTCCCAGGTGTACTGGGAATAGAGAGAAAGAGTGACTGTACACTCTGCAGGGAATAGAGAGAAAGGCAGAGTGACTACACACTGTACTGGGAATAGAGAAAAAGACAAAAGGACTGTACACTGTCCTGGGAATAGAGTGAAAGACAGAGTTACTACACACTATACTGGGAATAGAGAGATAGAGAGACAGAGTGACTGTACACTGTACTGGGAAGAGGGAGAAAGGCAGAGTGACTACACACTGTACTGGGAATAGAGATAGAGAGAGAGAGACAGAGTGACTGTACACTGTACTGAGAATAGAGAGAGAGAGAGAGAGAGACAGAGTGACTGTACACTGTACTGGGAATAGAGAGAAAGGCAGAGTGACTGCACACTGTCCTGGGAATAGAGTTAAAGACAGAGTGACTGTACATTGTACTGGAAATAGAGAGAAAGGCAGAGTGACTACACACTGTTCTGGGAATAGAGAGAGAGAGAGAGACAGAGTGACTACACACTGTATTGGGAATAAAGGGAGAGACAGTACACTGTACTGGGACTAGAGAGAAACGCTGAGTGACTACACACTGTACTGGGAATAGAGAGAAAGGCAGAATGACTGTACACTGTACTTTGAATAGAGAGACATAGACAGAGTGACTGCACACTGTCCTGGGAATAGAGTTAAAGACAGAGTGACTGTACACTGTACTGGGAATAGAGAGAAAGGCAGAGTGACTACACACTGTCCTGCAATAGAGAGACAGAAATAGTGAGTACACACTGTACTGGGAAGAGAGAGAAAGGCAGAGTGACTACACACTGTACTGGGAAGAGAGAGAAAGACAGAGTGACTGCACACTGTGCTGGGAATAGAGAAAGAGGTAGAATGACTACCCATTGGACTGGAAATAGAGTGAAAGACGGAGTGACTGTACACTGTACAGGGAATAGAGAGAAAGACAGAGTGACTACACACTGTCCTGGGAATAGAGAGAAAGGCAGAGTGACTACACACTGTACTGGGAATAGAATTAAAGATAGAGTGACTGTACAAAGTACTGGTAATAGAGAGAAAGGCAGAGTGACTACACACTCAACTGGGATAGAGAGAGAGAGACAGAGTGACTGTACACTGTCCTGGGAATAGAGAGAGAGACAGAGTGACTGTACACTGTACTGGGAATAGAATTAAAGATAGAGTGACTGTACACAGTACTGGTAATAGAGAGAAAGGCAGAGTGACTACACACTGTCCTGCAATAGAGAGACAGAAATAGTGAATACACACTGTACTGGGAATGAATATAAAGGCAGAGTGATTGTACATTGTATTGGGAATAGAGGGAGAAAGGCAGAGTGACTCCACATTGAACTGGGAATAGAGAGAGAGAGACAGAGTGACTGGACACTGTTCTGGGAATAGAGTTAAAGACAGAGTGACCACACACTGTCCTGGGAATAGAGAGAAAGGCAGAGTGACTACACACTGTACTGGGAATAAAGAGAAAGACAGAGTCACTACACACAGTACAGGGAATAGAGAGAAAGACAGAGTGACTGCACACTGCACTGGGAATAGAGTTAAAGACAGAGTGACTGTACACAGTACTGGGAATAAAGAGAAAGGCAAAGTGACTACACACTGTCCTGCAATAGAGAGACAGAAATAGTGAGTACACACTGTACTGGGAATACAGAGAAAGACAGAGTGACGACGCACTGTACTGGGAATGGAGGTAAAGTCAGAGTGACTGTATATTGTACTGGGAATAGAAAGAAAGACAGAGTGACTGTCCACTCTGCTGGGAATAGAGAGAAAGGTGGAGTTACTGCACACTGACCTGGGAATAGAGTTAAAGACAGAGTGACTGTACACTGTACTGGGAATAGAGAGAAAGACAGAGTGACTACACAGTGTCCAGTAATAGAGAGACAGAAATAGTGAGTACACACTGTACTGGGAATACAGAGAAAGACAGAGTGACTTCACACTATACTGGGAATAGAGATTAAGGCAAAGTGACTACACACTGTACTGGGAATAGAGAGAAAGGCGGAGTGACTGTACATTGTACTGGGAATAGAGAGAAAGACAGAGTGACTACACACTGTCCTGGGAATAGAGTTAAAGACAGAGTGACTGGACACTGTTCTGGGAATAGAGAGAAAGGCAGAGTGACTGTACACTGTCCTGGGAATAGAGTTAAGGACAGAGTGACTGTACACAGTACTGGGAATAGAGAGAAAGGCAGAGTGACTACACACTGTACTGGGAATAGAGAGAAAGACAGAGTGACTGTACACTGTACTGGGAATAGAATTAAAGATAGAGTGACTGTACACAGTACTGGTAACAGAGAGAAAGGCAGAGTGAATACACACGGTCCTGCAATAGAGAGACAGAAATAGTGAATACACACATTACTGGGAATGAAGATAAAGGCAGAGTGATTGTACATTGTATTGGGAATAGAGGGAGAAAGGCAGAGTGACTCCACATTGAACTGGGAATAGAGAGAGAGAGACAGAGTGACTGCACACTGTACTGAGAATAGAGTTAAAGACAGAGTGACTGTACACAGTACTGGGAATAAAGAGAAAGGCAAAGTGACTACATACTGTCCTGCAATAGAGAGACAGAAATAGTGAGTACACACTGTACTGGGAATACAGAGAAAGACAGAGTGATGACGCACTGTACTGGGAATAGAGAGAAAGACAGAGTGACTACACACGGTCCTGGGAATAGAGAGAAATGCAGAGTGACTGTCCACTCTGCTGGGAATAGAGAGAAAGGTGGAGTTACTGCACACTGACCTGGGAATAGAGAGAAAGGCAGAGTGATTGCACACTGCTCTGGGAATAGAGTCAAAGACAGAGTGACTGTCCACTCTGCTGTGAATAGACAGAAAGGCGGAGTGACTGCACACTGTCCTGGGAATAGAGTTAAAGATAGAGTGACTGTACACTGTACTGGGAATAGAGAGAAAGGCAAAGTGGCCACACAGTGTCCGGTAATAGAGAGACAGAAATAGTGAGTACACACTGTACTGGGAATACAGAGAAAGACAGAGTGACTACACACTGTACTGGGAATAGAGATTAGGGCAAAGTGACTGTACACTGTACTGGGAATAGAGATTAAGACAGGGTGACTACACACTGTACTGGGAATAGAGAGAAAGACAGAGTGACTACGCACTGTCCTGGGAATAGAGTTAAGGACAGAGTGACTGTACACAATACTGGGAATAGAGTTAAAGACAGAGTGACTGCACACTGTACTGGGAATAGAGTTAAAGACAGAGTGACTGTACAATGTACTGGGAATAGAGAGAAAGACAGAGTGATTGTCCACTCTGCTGGGAATAGACAGAAAGGCGGAGTGACTGCACACTGTCCGGCAATAGAGAGACAGAAATAGTGAGTACACACTGTCCTGGGAATAGAGAGAGAGAGACAGAGTGACTGGACACTGTACTGGGAATAAAGAGAAAGACAGAGTGACTGGACACTGTTCTGGGAATAGAGAGAAAGGCAGAGTGACTTCACACTATACTGGGAATAGAGAGAGAGAGGCAGAGTGACTGTACACTGTCCTGGAAATAGAGAAAGAGACAGTGTGTCTCTACATTGTACTGGGAATAGAGAGAAAGGCAAAGTGACTACACACTTTCCGGCAATAGAGTGACAGAAATAGTGAGTACACACTGTCCTGGGAATAGAGAGAAAGACAGAGTGACTGGACACTGTACTGGGAATAAAGAGAAAGACAGAGTGACTACACACTGTACTGGGAATAGAGTTAAAGACAAAGCGACTGTACACTGTACTGGGAATAGAAAGAAAGGCAGAGCGACTACACACTGTCCTGCAATAGAGAGACAGAAATAGTGAGTACACACTGTACTGGGAATACAGAGAAAGACAGAGTGACGACACACTGTACAGGGAATGGAGATAAAGTTAGAGTGACTATACACTGTACTGGGAGTAGAGTTAAAGACAAAGCGACTGTACACTGTACTGGGAATAGAGTTAAAGACAGAGTGACTGTACACTGTACTGAGAATAGAGAGAAAGACAGAGTGACTACACACTGTACTGGGAATAGAGAGAAAGACAGAGTGACTACACACTGTACTGGGAATAGAGAGAAGGTCGGAGTGACTGTCCACTCGGCTGGGAATAGAGAGAAAGATGGAGTGACTGCAAACTGTCCTGGGAATAGAGTTAAAGACAGAGTGACTGTACACTGTACTGGGAATAGAGAGAAAGGCAGAGTGACTACACACTGTACTGGGAATAGAAAGAAAGACAGAGTGACTGTACACTGTACTGGGAATAGAAAGAAAGACAGAGGGACTACACACTGTACTGGGAATACAGAGAAAGACAGAGTGACTGTCCACTCTGCTGGGAATAGAGAGAAAGGCAGAGTAACTCCACATTGTACCGGGAATAGAGAGAAAGACAGAGTTACTGTACACTGTGCTGGGAATAGAGAGAAGGTCGGAGTGACTGTCCACTCTGCTGGGAATAGAGAGAAAGATGGAATAGAGTTGAAGACAGAGTGACTGTATACTGTACTGGGAATAGAGAGAAAGACAGAGTGACTACACACTGTACTGGGAATACAGAGAAAGACAGAGTGACTACACACTGTACTGGGAATAGAGAGAAGGTCGGAGCGACTGTCCACTCTGCTGGGAATAGAGAGAAAGTTGGAGTGACTGCAAACTGTCCTGGGAATAGAGTTAAAGACAGAGTGACTGTACACAGTACTGGGAATAGAGAGAAAGACAGAGTGGCTGTACACTGTCCTGGGAATAGAGTTAAGGACAGAGTGACTGTACACAATACTGGGAATAGAGTTAAAGACAGAGTGACTGCACACTGTACTGGGAATAGAGTTAAAGACGGAGTGACTGTACAATGTACTGGGAATAGAGAGAAAGACAGAGTGACTGCACACTGTCCGGCAATAGAGAGACAGAAATAGTGAGTACACACTGTCCTGGGAATAGAGAGAGAGAGACAGAGTGACTGGACACTGTACTGGGAATAAAGAGAAAGACAGAGTGACTGGACACTTTTCTGGGAATAGAGAGAAAGGCAGAGTGACTTCACACTATACTGGGAATAGAGAAAGGCAGAGTGACTACACACTCTACTGGAAATAGAGAGAGAGAGGCAGAGTGACTGTACACTGTCCTGGAAATAGAGAAAGAGACAGTGTGTCTCTACATTGTACTGGGACTAGAGAGAAAGGCAGAGTGACTACACACTGTACTGGGACTAGAGAGAAAGGCAGAGTGACTACACACTGTACTGGGAATAGAGAGAAAGGCAGAGTGACTACACACTGTACTGGGAATAGAGTTAAAGACAGAGTGACTGTACGCAGTACTGGGAATAGAGAGAAAGGCAAAGTGACTACACACTGTCCAGCAATAGAGTGACAGAAATAGTGAGTACACACTGTCCTGGGAATAGAGAGAAAGACAGAGTGACTGTACACTGTACTGGGAATAAAGAGAAAGACAGAGTGACTACACACTGTACTGGGAATAGAAAGAAAGACAGAGTGACTGTACGCAGTACTGGGAATAGAGAGAAAGACAGGGTGACTACACACTGTACTGGGAATAGAGAGAAAGACAGAGTGACTGGACACTGTTCTGGGAATAGAGAGAAAGACAGAGTGACCACACACTGTCCTGGGAGTAGAGAGAAAGGCGGAGTGACTGCACGCTGTCCTGGGAATAGAGTTAAGGACAGAGTGACTGTACACAATACTGGGAATAGAGTTAAAGACAGAGTGACTGCACACTGTACTGGGAATGGAGTTAAAGTCAGAGAGACTGCACACTGTACTGGGAATAGAGTAATAAAGACAGAGTGACTGTACACTGTACTGGGAATAGAGTGAAAGACAGAGTGACTACACACTGTACTGGGAATAGAGTGAAAGACAGAGTGACTACACACTGTACTGGGAATAGAGGGAAAGACAGAGTGATTGTCCACTCTGCTGGGAATAGAGAGAAAGATGGAGTGACTACAAACTGTCCAGGGAATAGAGTGAAAGACAGAGTGACTGTACAGTGCACTGGGACTAGAGAGAAAGGCAGAGTGACTACACACTGTACTGGGAATACAGAGAACCACAGAGTGACTGTACACTTAGATTTTTTTTAGATTAGACTTACAGTGTGGAAACAGGCCCTTCGGCCCAACAAGTCCACACCGACCCGCCGAAGCGCAACCCACCCATACCCCTACATTTACCCCTTACCTAACACTATGGGCAATTTAGCATGGCCAATTCACCTGACCCGCACATCTTTGGACTGTGGGAGGAAACCGGAGCACCCGGAGGAAACCCACGCAGACACGGGGAGAACATGCAAACTCCACACAGTCAGTCGCCTGAGTCGGGAATTGAACCCGGGTCTACAGGCGCTGTGAGGCAGCAGTGCTAACCACTGTGCCACCGTGCGACCCACCCAGTACATTGTACTGGGAATAGAAAGAAAGACAGAGTGACTACACACTCTACTGGGAATACAGAGAAAGACAGAGTGACTGTCCACTCTGCTGGGAATAGAGAGAAAGGCGGAGTGACTGCACACTGTCCGGCAATAGAGAGACAGAAATAGTGAGTACACACTGTCCTGGCAACAGAGAGAAAGACAGAGTGACTGGACATTGTACTGGGAATAAAGAGTAAGGCAAAGCGACTGTACACTGTACTGCGAATAGAAAGAAAGGCAGAGTGACGACACACTGTCCTGCAATAGAGAGACAGATATAGTGAGTACACACTGTACTGGGAATACAGAGAAAGACAGAGTGACGACACACTGTACAGGGACTGGAGATAAAGTTAGAGTGACTACACACTGTACTGGGAATAGAGAGAAAGACAGAGTGACTGTACACTGTACAGGGAATAAAGAGAAAGACAGAGTGACTACACAATTTACTGGGAATAGAAAGAAAGACAGAGTGACTGCACACTGTGCTGGGAATAGAGAGAAAGACAGAGTGACTACACACTGTACTGGGAATGGAGTTAAAGTCAGAGAGACTGTACACTGTACTGGGAATAGAGAGAAATGCAGAGTGACTGTCCACTTTGCTGGGAATAGAGAGAAAGGCAGAGTAACTCCACATTGTAACGGGAATAGAGAGAAAGGCAGAACGACTCCACACTGTACTGGGAATACAGAGAGAAAGACAGAGTTACTGTACACTGTACTGGGAATAGAGAGAAGGTCGGAGTGACTGTCCACTCTGCTGGGAATAGAGAGAAAGATGGAGTGACTGCACACTGTCCTGGGAATTGAGTTAAAGACAGAGTGACTGTACACTGTACTGGGAATAGAGAGAAAGACAGAGTGATTCCACACTGTGCTGGGAATAGAGTGAAAGACAGAGTGACTACACACTGTACTGGGAATAGAGAGAAAGACAGAGTGACTACACACTGTACTGGGAATAGAGTGAAAGACAGAGTGACTACACACTGTACTGGGAATAGAGTGAAAGACAGAGTGACTGTACACTGTACTGGGAATAGAGAGAAAGACAGAGTGATTCCACACTGTGCTGGGAATAGAGTGAAAGACAGAGTGACTACACACTGTACTGGGAATAGAGAGAAAGACAGAGTGACTACACACTGTACAGGGAATAGAGAGAAAGACAGAGTGACTACACACTGCACTGGGAATAGAGTTAAAGACAGAGTGACTGTACACTGCACTGGGACTAGAGAGAAAGGCAGAGTGACTACACACAGTACTGGGAATACAGAGAAAGACAGAGTGACTACACACTGTTCTGGGAATAAAGAGAAAGGCAGAGTGACTACACACTGTGCTGGGAATAGAGAGAAGGTCGGAGTGACTGTCCACTCTGCTGGGAATAGAGAGAAAGATGGAGTGACTGCAAACTGTCCTGGGAATAGAGTTAAAGACAGAGTGACTGTACACTGCACTGGGACTAGAGAGAAAGGCAGAGTGACTACACATTGTACTGGGAATACAGAGAAAGACAGAGTGACTGTACATTGTACTGGGAATAAAGAGAAAGGCAGAGTGACTGCACATTGTACAGGGAACAGAGAGAAAGACAGAGTGACTGCACACTGTCCTGGGAATAGAAAGAAAGACAGAGTGACTACACACTGTACTGGGAATACAGAGAAAGACAGAGTGACTGGACACTGTACTGGGATTAAAGAGAAAGACAGAGTGACTCCACACTGTACTGGGAATACAGAGTAAGGCAAAGCGACTGTACACTGTACTGGGAATAGAAAGAAAGGCAGAGTGACTACACACTGTCCTGCAATAGAGAGACAGAAATAGTGAGTACACACTGTACGGGGAATACAGAGAAAGACAGAGTGACTACACACTGTAAATCGAATAGAAAGAAAGACAGAGTGACTGTACACTCTACAGGGAATAAAGAGAAAGACAGAGTGACTACACACTGTGCTGGGAATAGAGAGAAAGACAGAGTGACTGTACACTGTACTGGGAATAAAGAGAAAGACAGAGTAACTACACAATTTACTGGGAATAGAGAGGAAGGCAAAGTGACTGTACACTGTACTGGGAATTGAAAGAAAGGCAGAGTGACTACACACTGTACTGGGAATACAGAGACAGAAATAGTGAGTACACACTGTACTGGGAATACAGAGAGAGACAGAGTGACGACACACTGTACTGGGAATGGAGATAAAGTTAGAGTGACTATACACTGTACTGGGAATAGAAAGAAAGACAGAGTGACTGCACACTGTACTGGGAATGGAGATAAAGTCAGAGAGACTGTACACTGTACTGGGAATAGAGAGAAGGTCGGAGTGACTGTCCACTCTGCTGGGAATAGAGAGAAAGATGGAGTGACTGCACACTGTCCTGGGAATAGAGAGAAGGTCGGAGTGACTGTCCACTCTGCTGGGAATAGTGGGAAAGATGGAGTGACTGCAAACTGTCCTGGGAATAGAGTTAAAGACAGAGTGACTGTACACTGCACTGGGACTAGAGGGAAAGGCAGAGTGACTACACACTGTACTGGGAATAGAGAGAAAGACAGAGTGACTGTCCACTCTGCTGGGAATAGAGAGAAAGATGGAGTGACTGCAAACTGTCCTGGGACTAGAGTTAAAGACAGTGTGACTACACACTGTACTGGGAATAGAGAGAAAGACAGAGTGACTGTCCACTTTGCTGGGAATAGAGAGAAAGGCAGAGTAACTCCACATTGTACCGGGAATAGAGAGAAAGGCAGAGTGACTACACACTATCCTGGGAATAGAGAGACAGAAATAGTGAGTACACACTGTACTGGGAATACAGAGAGAGACAGAGTGACGACACACTGTATTGGGAATGGAGATAAAGTCAGAGAGACTGTACACTGTACTGGGAACAGAAAGAAATGAAGAGTGACTGTCCACTCTGCTGGGAATAGAGAGAAAGGCAGAGTTACTCCACATTGTACCGGGAATAGAGAGAAAGGCAGAGTGACTCCACACTGTGCTGGGAATAGAGAGAAAGACAGAGTTACTGTACACTGTACTGGGAATAGAGAGAAGGTCGGAGTGACTGTCCACTCGGCTGGGAATAGTGGGAAAGATGGAGTGACTGCAAACTGTCCTGGGAATAGAGTTAAAGACAGAGTGACTGTACACTGCACTGGGACTAGAGAGAAAGGCAGAGTGACTACACACTGTACTGGGAATACAGACAAAGACAGAGTGACTACACACTGTACTGGGAATAGAGTGAAATACAGAGTGACTACACACTGTACTGGGAATAGAGAGAAAGACAGAGTGATTGTCCACTCTGCTGGGAATAGAGAGAAAGGCGGAGTGACTGCACACTGTCCGGCAATACAGAGATAGAAATAGTGAGTACACACTGTCCTGGGAATAGAGAGAGAGAGACAGAGTGACTGGACACTGTACTGGGAATAAAGAGAAAGACAGAGTGACTGGACACTGTTCTGGGAATAGAGAGAAAGGCAGAGTGACTTCACACTACACTGGGAATAGAGAAAGGCAGAGTGACTACACACTCTACTGGGAATAGAGAGAGAGAGAGGCAGAGTGACTGTACACTGTCCTGGAAATAGAGAAAGAGACAGTGTGTCTCTACATTGTACTGGGACTAGAGAGAAAGGCAGAGTGACTACACACTGTCCGGCAATAGAGTGACAGAAATAGTGAGTACACACTGTCCTGGGAATAGAGAGAAAGACAGAGTGACTGGACATTGTACTGGGAATAAAGAGTAAGGCAAAGCGACTGTACACTGTACTGCGAATAGAAAGAAAGGCAGAGTGACTACACACTGTCCTGCAATAGAGAGACAGATATAGTGAGTACACACTGTACTGGGAATAGAGAGAAAGACAGAGTGACTGTACACTGTACAGGGAATAAAGAGAAAGACAGAGTGACTACACACTATCCTGGGAATAGAGAGACAGAAATAGTGAGTACACACTGCACTGGGAATACAGAGAGAGACAGAGTGACGACACACTGTACTGGGAATGGAGATAACGTTAGAGTGACTATACACTGTACTGGGAATAGAAAGAAAGACAGAGTGACTGCACACTGTGCTGGGAATAGAGAGAAAGACAGAGTGACTACACACTGTACTGGGAATGGAGATAAAGTCAGAGAGACTGTACACTGTACTGGGAATAGAGAGAAATGCAGAGTGACTGTCCACTTTGCTGGGAATAGAGAGAAAGGCAGAGTAACTCCACATTGTACCGGGAATAGAGAGAAAGGCAGAATGACTCCACACTGTACTGGGAATAGAGAGAAAGACAGAGTTACTGTACACTGTACTGGGAATAGAGAGAAGGTCGGAGTGACTGTCCACTCTGCTGGGAATAGAGAGAAAGATGGAGTGACTGCACACTGTCCTAGGAATTGAGTTAAAGACAGAGTGACTGGACACTGTACTGGGAATAGAGAGAAAGACAGAGTGATTACACACTGTACTGGGAATAGAGTGAAAGACAGAGTGACTACACACTGTACTGGGAATAGAGAGAAAGACAGAGTGACTACACACTGTACTGGGAAAAGAGTTAAAGACAGAGTGACTGTACACTGCACTGGGACTAGAGAGAAAGGCAGAGTGACTACACACAGTACTGGGAATACAGAGAAAGACAGAGTGACTGTACACTGTACTGGGAAAAAAGAGAAAGGCAGAGTGACTCCACATTGTACAGGGAATAGAGAGAAAGACAGAGTGACTGCACACTGTCCTGGGAATAGAAAGAAAGACAGAGTGACTACACACTGTACTGGGAATAGAAAGAAAGACAGAGTGACTACACACTGTCCTGGGAATACAGAGAAAGACAGAGTGACTACACACTGTACTGGGAATAAAGAGAAAGACAGAGTGACTACACACTGTACTGGGAATAGAGAGAAAGACAGGGTGACTACACATTGTACTGGGAATAGAGAGAAGGTCGGAGTGACTGTCCACTCTGCTGGGAATAGAGAGAAAGATGGAGTGACTGCAAACTGTCCTGGGAATAGAGTTAAAGACAGAGTGACTGTACACTGTACTGGGAATAGAGAGAAAGGCAGAGTGACTACACACTGTACTGGGAATACAGAGAAAGACAGAGTGACTGCACATTGTACTGGGAATAAAGAGAAAGACAGAGTGACTGCACACTGTCCTGGGAATAGAAAGAAAGACAGAGTGACTGGACACTGTACTGGGAATAAAGAGAAAGACAGAGTGAGTACACACTGTACTGGGAATAGAGAGAAAGGCAGAGTGACTGTACACTGTACTGGGAATAGAAAGAAAGGCAGAATGACTACACACTGTCCTGCAATAGAGAGACAGAAATAGTGAGTACACACTGTACTGGGAATACAGAGAAAGACAGAGTGACAACACACTGTACAGGGAATGGAGATAAAGTTAGAGTGACTACACACTGTACAGGGAATGGAGATAAAGTTAGAGTGACTACACACTGTACAGGGAATAGAAAGAAAGACAGAGTGACTGTACACTGTACAGGGAATAAAGAGAAAGACAGAGTGACTACACACTGTGCTGGGAATAGAGAGAAAGACAGAGTGATTACACACTGTCCTGGGAATAGAGTGAAAGGCAGAGTGACTGTACACTGTACTGGGAATAAAGAGAAAGACAGAGTGACTACACAATTTACTGGGAATAGAGAGTAAGGCAAAGTGACTGTACACTGTACTGGGAATTGAAAGAAAGGCAGAGTGACTACACACTATCCTGGGAATAGAGACAGAAATAGTGAGTACACACTGTACTGGGAATACAGAGAGAGACAGAGTGACGACACACTGTACTGGGAATGGAGATAAAGTTAGAGTGACTATACACTGTACTGGGAATAGAAAGAAAGACAGAGTGACTGCACACTGTGCTGGGAATAGAGAGAAAGACAGAGTGACTACACACTGTACTGGGAATGGAGATAAAGTCAGAGAGACTGTACACTGTACTGGGAATAGAAAGAAATGCAGAGTGACTGTCCACTCTGCTGGGAATAGAGAGAAAGGCAGAGTAACTCCACATTGTACCGGGAATAGAGAGAAAGACAGAGTGACTACACACTGTACTGGGAATAGAGAGAAGGTCGGAGTGACTGTCCACTCTGCTGGGAATAGAGAGAAAGATGGAGTGACTGCAAACTGTCCTGGGAATAGAGTTAAAGACAGAGTGACTGTACACTGCACTGGGACTAGAGAGAAAGGCAGAGTGACTACACATTGTACTGGGAATACAGAGAAAGACAGAGTGACTGTACATTGTACTGGGAATAAAGAGAAAGGCAGAGTGACTACACATTGTACAGGGAATAGAGAGAAAGACAGAGTGACTACACACTGTACTGGGAATGGAGATAAAGACAGAGTGACTGTACACTGTACTGGGAATAGAGAGAAAGACAGAGTGACTACACACTATACTGGGAATAGAGTGAAAGACAGAGTGACTACACACTGTACTGGGAATAAAGAGAAAGACAGAGTGGCTATACACTGTACTGGGAATAGAGAGAAGGTCGGAGTGACTGTCCACTCTGCTGGGAATAGAGAGAAAGATGGAGTGACTACACACTGTCCTGGGAATAGCGTTAAAGACAGAGTGACTGTACACTGTACTGGGAATACAGAGAAAGACAGAGTGACTACACACTGTACTGGGAATAGAGTGAAAGACAGAGTGACTACACACTGTACTGGGAATAGAGAGAAGGTCGGAGTGACTGTCCACTCTGCTGGGAATAGAGAGAAAGATGGAGTGACTGCACGCTGTCCTGGGAATAGAGTTAAAGACAGAGTGACTGCACACTGTACTGGGAATAGAAAGAAAGACAGAGTGACTACACACTGTACTGGGAATAGAAAGAAAGACAGAGTGACTGTCCACTCTGCTGGGAATAGACAGAAAGGCGGAGTGACTGCACACTGTCCGGCAATAGAGAGACAGAAATAGTGAGTACACACTGTCCTGGGAATAGAGAGAGAGAGACAGAGTGACTGGACACTGTACTGGGAATAAAGAGAAAGACAGAGTGACTGGACACTGTTCTGGGAATAGAGAGAAAGGCAGAGTGACTTCACACTATACTGGGAATAGAGAAAGGCAGAGTGACTACACACTCTACTGGGAATAGAGAGAGAGAGAGGCAGAGTGACTGTACACTGTCCTGGAAATAGAGAAAGAGACAGTGTGTCTCTACATTGTACTGGGACTAGAGAGAAAGGCAGAGTGACTACACACTTTCCGGCAATAGAGAGACATAAATAGTGAGTACACACTGTCCTGGGAATAGAGTTAAAGACAGAGTGACTGTACGCTGTACTGGGAATAGAGGGAAAGGCAGAGTGACTACACACTATACTGGGAATAGAGAGAAAGGCAGAGTGACTGTACACTGTACTGGGAATAGAAAGAAAGGCAGAGTGACGACACACTGTCCTGCAATAGAGAGACAGAAATACTGAGTACACACTGTACTGGGAATACAGAGAAAGACAGAGGGATGACACACTGTACTGGGAATGGAGATAAAGACATAGTGACTGTACATTGTACTGGGAATGGAGAAAAAGGTAGAGTGACTGTACACTGTACAGGGAAGAGAGAGACATCGACAGAGTGACTGTACACTGTACAGGGAATAGAGAGAAAGACAGAGTGACTGTACACTGTACTGGGAATGGAGAGAAAGGCAGAGTGACTACACACTGTCCTGCAATAGAGAGACAGAAATAGTGAGTACACACTGTACTGGGAATACTGAGAAAGACAGAGTGACGACACACTGTACTGGGAATGGAGATAAAGTCAGAGAGACTGTACATTGTTCTGTGAATAGAGAGAGAGAGAGAGAGAGAGAGACAGAGTGACTATACACTGTACTGAGAACAGAGAGAGAGACATACAGAGTAATTGTATACTGTCCTGGGAATAGAGAGAGAGAGACAGAGTGACTGTACACTGTACAGGGCCTAGAGAGAAAGGCAGAGTGACTGTACACTGTACTGGGAATAGAGAGAGAGAGAGAGAGAGATAGGGTGACTGTACACTGTGCTGAGAATAGAGAGAAAGGCAGAGTGACTACAGATTGTCCTGCAATAGAGAGACAGAAATAATGAGTACACACTGTACTGGGAATATAGATAAAGACAGAGTGACTGTACATTGTACTGGGAATAGAGAGAGAGAGAGAAAGATAGGGTGACTGTACACTGTGCAGAGAATAGAGAGAAAGGCAGAGTGACTGCACACTGTGCTGGGAATAAAGCGAAAGAGAGAGAGAGAGAGAGACTGAGTGACTGTACCCTGTACTGGGACTAGCGAAAAAGGCAGAGTGACTTCACACTGTACTGGGAATAGAGAGAAAGGCAGAGTGACTGTACATTGTACTGGGAATAGAGAGAAAGGCAGAGTGACTCCACATTGTACTGGGAATAGAGAGAAAGGCAGAGTGACAACACACTGTACTGGGAATAGAGAGAAAGGCAGAGTGACAACACACTGCTCTGGGAATAGAGAGAAAGGCAGAGTGACAACACACTGTACTGGGAATAGAGAGAGAGAGAGGCAGAGTGACTGTACACTGTCCTGGAAATAGAGAAAGAGACAGTGTGTCTCTACATTGTACTGGGACTAGAGAGAAAGGCAGAGTGACTACACACTGTACAGGGAATAGAGAGAAAGACAGAGTGACTGTATACTGTACTGGGAATAGAGAGAAAGGCAAAGTGACTACACACTGTGCTGGGAATAGAGTTAAAGGCAGAGTGACTGTACGCAGTACTGGGAATAGAGAGAAAGGCAGAGTGACTACACACTATACTGGGAATAGAGAGTAAGGCAAAGCGACTGTACACTGTACTGGGAATAGAAAGAAAGGCAGAGTGACTACACACTGTCCTGCAATACAGAGACAGAAATAGTGAGTACACACTGTACTGGGAATACAGAGAAAGACAGAGTGACAACACACTGTACAGGGAATGGAGATAAAGTTAGAGTTACTACACACTGTACTGGGAATAGAGAGAAAGACAGAGTGACTGTACACTGTACAGGGAATAGAGAGAAGGACAGAGTGACTACACACTGTACTGGGAATGGAGATAAAGTCAGAGAGACTCTACACTGTCCTGGGAATAGAGAGAAATGCAGAGTGACTGTCCACTCTGCTGGGAATAGAGAGAAAGGCAGAGTGACTCCACATTGTACCAGGAATAGAGAGAAAGGCAGAGTTACTGTACACTGTACTGGGAATAGAGAGAAGGTCGGAGTGACTGTCCACTCTGCTGGTAATAGAGAGAAAGATGGAGTGACTGCACACTGTCCTGGGAATAGAGTTAAAGACAGAGTGACTGTACACTGTACTGGGAATAGAGAGAAAGACAGAGTGACTACACACTGTACTGGGAATAGAGAGAAAGACAGAGTGGCTGTACATTGTACTGGGAATAGAGAGAAAGACAGAGTGACTGCACACTGTACTGGGAATAGAGAGAAAGACAGAGTGACTGTACGCAATACTGGGAATAGAGAGAAAGGCAGAGTGACTACACACTTAACTGGGAATAGAGAGTAAGGCAAAGCGACTGTACACTGTACTGGGAATAGAGAGAAAGGCAGAGTGACTACACACTGTACTGGGAATAGAGAGAAAGACAGAGTGGCTGTACATTGTACTGGGAATAGAGAGAAAGACAGAGTGACTGCACACTGTACTGGGAATAGAGAGAAAGACAGAGTGACTGTACGCAATACTGGGAATAGAGAGAAAGGCAGAGTGACTACACACTTAACTGGGAATAGAGAGTAAGGCAAAGCAACTGTACACTGTACTGGGAATAAAGAGAAAGACAGAGTGACTACACACTGTACTGGGAATAGAAAGAAAGACAGAGTGACTGTACACTGTACAGGGAATAAAGAGAAAGGCAGAGTGACTACACACTTTACTGGGAATAGAGAGTAAGGCAAAGTGACTGTACACTGTACTGGGAATTGAAAGAAAGGCAGAGTGACTACACACTATCCTGGGAATAGAGAGACAGAAATAGTGAGTACACACTGTACTGGGAATACAGAGAAAGACAGAGTGACGACACACTGTACTGGGAATGGAGATAAAGTTAGAGTGACTATACATTGAACTGGGAATAGAGAGAAAGACAGAGTGACTACACACTGTACTGGGAATGGAGATAAAGTCAGAGAGACTGTACACTGTCCTGGGAATAGAGAGAAATGCAGAGTGACTGTCCACTCTGCAGGGAATAGAGAGAAAGGCAGAGTGACTGCACACTTAACTGGGAATAGAGAGAAAGACAGTGTGACTACACACTGTACTGGGAATAGAGAGAAGGTCGGAGTGACTGTCCACTCTGCTGGGAATAGAGAGAAAGATGGAGTGACTGCACACTGTCCTGGGAATAGAGTTAAAGACAGAGTGACTGTACACTGTACTGGGAATAGAGAGAAAGACAGAGTGACTACACACTGTACTGGGAATAGAAAGAAAGGCACAGTGACTACACACTACACTGGGAATAGTGAAAGACAGAGTGACTGTACACTGTTCTGGAAAAAGAGAGAAAGGCAGAGTGACTGCACACAGTACTGGGAATAGAAAGAAAGGCAGAATGACGACACACTGCCCTGCAATACAGAGACAGAAATACTGAGTACACACTGTACTGGGAATACAGAGAAAGACAGAGGGATGACACACTGTACTGGGAATGGAGATAAAGACATAGTGACTGTACATTGTACTGGGAATGGAGAAAAAGGTAGAGTGACTGTACACTGTACAGGGAAGAGAGAGACATCGACAGAGTGACTGTACACAGTACTGGGAATGGAGAGAAAGGCAGAGTGACTGCACACTGTCCTGCAATAGAGAGACAGAAATAGTGAGTACACACTGTACTGGGAATACAGAGAAAGACAGAGTGACGACACACTGTACTGGGAATGGAGATAAAGTCAGAGTGACTGTACATTTTGCTGTGAATACAGAGAGAGACAGGGTGACTGTGCACTGTACTGAGAATAGAGAGAGAGACAGAGTGATTGTACACTGTCCTGGGAATAGAGAGAGAGAAAGAGTGACTGTACACTGTACTGGGAATAGAGAAAGAGAGAGAGAGACTCCACATTGTACTGGGAGTGACTACATACTGTCCTGCAATAGAGAGACAGAAATAGTGAGTACACACTGTACTGGAAATACAGAGAAAGGCAGAGTGACTACACACTGTACTGGAAATGGAGATAAAGTCAGAGAGACTGTACATTGTTCTGTGAATAGAGAGAGAGAGAGAGAGAGAGACAGAGTGACTATACACTGTACTGAGAACAGAGAGAGAGACATACAGAGTAATTGTATACTGTCCTGGGAATAGAGAGAGAGAGACAGAGTGACTGTACACTGTACAGGGCCTAGAGAGAAAGGCAGAGTGACTGTACACTGTACTGGGAATAGAGAGAAAGGCAGAGTGACTACAGATTGTCCTGCAATAGAGAGACAGAAATAATGAGTACACACTGTGCTGAGAATAGAGAGAAAGGCAGAGTGACTGCACACTGTGCTGGGAATAAAGCGAAAGAGAGAGAGAGAGAGACTGAGTGACTGTACCCTGTACTGGGACTAGCGAGAAAGGCAGAGTGACTTCACACTGTACTGGGAATAGAGAGAAAGGCAGAGTGACAACACATTGTACTGGGAATAGAGTGAAAGGCAGAGTGACTACACACTGTACTGGGAATAGAGTGAAAGGCAGAGTGACTACACACTGTACTGGGAATAGAGTGAAAGGCAGAGTGACTACACACTGTACTGGGAATAGTGAGAAAGGCAGAGTGTCTGTACACTGTACTGGGAATAGAGTGAAAGACAGAGTGACTGTCTACTGTGCTGGGAATAAAGCGAATGACAGACTGTTCCCAGTTCAGTGTGTAGTTGCTCTATCTCTCTCTCTGTTCCCAGTTCAGTGTGTAGTTGCTCTGTCTCTCTCTGTCCCCAGTTCAGTGTGTAGTTGCTCTGTCTCTCTCTGTTCCCAGTTCAGTGTGTAGTTGCTCTGTTTCTCTCTGTTCCAAGTTCAGTGTGTAGTTGCTCTGCCTCTGTCCCCAGTTCAGTGTGTAGTTGCTCTGTCTCTCTCTCTGTCCCCAGTTCAGTGTGTAGTTGCTCTGTCTCTCTCTGTTCCCAGTTCAGTGTGTAGTTGCTCTGTCTCTTTGTCCCCAGTTCAGTGTGTAGTTGCTCTGTTTCTCTGTCCCCAGTTCAGTGTGTAGTTGCTCTGTCTCTCTCTGATCCCAGTTCAGTGTGTAGTTGCTCTGTCTCTCTCTATTCACAGTTCAGTTTGTTGCTCTCTATGTCTCTCTGTGTTCACCATTCAGTGTGCTTTGTTACCTTCTTTTGCTATTTCACTGTGATATCTCCCTGTCACTCTATATCACAGCTCAGTGCCTTGTCAGACAAACATGGAGATACCAGAGTGAAATGGCAAGAGAGAGTGACAGAACAATGACACACTGAATGGGCAACAGAGAGAGATATGGCGAGCAACACACTGAACTAGGAATACAGAGATGATTTGGAGGTGCTGGGGACAGACAAAGTTAAAAATCACACAACACCAGGTCACAATCCAACAGATGATTTGGAAGCACTAGCTTTGGTGGTTGTGGAATATAAGATCATAAGACACAGAATTAATAGCAAAAGTTTATAGTGTGATGTAACTGAAACGATATTTTGAAAAAGGTACCTGGATTGAATGTTAAGTTTCTCAACTTTTAGAAAGACCACGTTTGTTTTAGTTGGGGCACAGACAGCCTCACACAGGGCACCTCACACCTTCAATGCATTATCTGAGCTGACATGGCACCTATTGTTAAAATTCAGTTGAGAATGTAACTTTAAAAAACGTTCTGGAATTTACATAAGAAAAAATTGAAAGCAGCATCATCATAATTCAGATTAGGGAGTGACATGGTGAAAGCATACGGATCAGGGAATAAAGAAAGGGAGAGAGAGGGTGAGACTGAAGGTCTACAAACTGGGAATGACAAGAGACAGAGTAACTACGCATTGAAATGGAAATAGAGAGTGGGAGTGAGATGACACTAAAAGTGGAATAGCCAGGGACAGTGTGACAACACACTTAACTGGAAATAGTAAGCAACAGAGGGACAACACATTGAACTGGGAAAAGAGAGAGAATAATAACACATTGAATTGAGAATATAGAGAGAAAAAGTGACTACGAACTGATCAGGGAATGGAGACTCTGAATGAGATGGATAGAGAGTGAGACAGACAGAGAAAGTAACAACAAATGGAACTTGAAATGGACACAGAGACAGATAACACAATGAATGAGGAATAGAGACAGCAGAGTAACTACACACTGAACTGGGAATATATAGAAAGACAGAGCGATGACAAACTGAACTGGGAATAGCATATCTGTATGGGTTTACGAAAAGGAAGGCTTCAGAGGGAAATGGCCCGATTGCTGGCAGATGGGATTAGATTGAGTTGGGCTATTTGGTTGGGAATGGGCAAGTTGGAGCGCTGGGTCTGTTTCCGTGCAGTACATAACTATGACTCTATGACTCAAGAATTAGACACAGAGTGACTACAAATCCAACTGTGAATAGAGAGAGAGAAAGACTGACTGATAACACACGAACTTGTAATAAAAGAGAATAACACACTTAGCTGAGAATAAAGAGACAGAGTGACAACAAACTCAACTGGGAATACAGGCAGAGACAGTTTGACTATGTAGTGGTCTTGGAACAGGGACAAAGTAGCAATACACTGAACTGGGAACAGACAAAGTGTGACAACATAATGAAGTGGGAATAGGGACAGACAGAGTGACAATGTAATGAACTGGGAATAGGAATAGATAGAGTGACAACAGAATGAACTGGGAACAGGGACAGACAGAGTGAAAATATAATGAACTGGGAATAGGGACACAGTGACCATAAATGAACTGGGAATAGGGACAGACAGAGTGAGAATGTAATAAACTCGGAATAGGGACAGAAAAATTGACAATATAAAGAACTGGGAAAAGGAACAGACGGAGTGACAATCTCATGATCTGGGAATCGGTGCTAAGAGTGACAATATAATGAACTAGGAATACGGACAGAGAGTGACAATATAATGATCTAAGAATAGGGACAGAGTGACAATACAATGAACAGGAAATAAGACAGACAGAGTGACAGTATAATGAACTAGGAATAGGGACAAACAGAGTAAAAATATAATGAACTGGAAACAGGGACAGACAGAGTGACAATATAGTGAACTAGGAAGAGAGACAGACAGACAATATAATAATCTGGGAATGGGATAGACAGAGTGACAATATACTGAACAGGGAATAGGGACAGAGAGACAATATAATGAACTGCGAATTGGGACAGAGACTCACAATATAACGAATTGGGAATAGGGACAGACAGAGTGACAATATAATGAACAGGGAATAGGGAAGAACAGAGTGACAATGTAATGAACTAGGAAAAGAGACAGAGAGTGACAACAAAATGATCTGAGAATAGGGACAGAGTGACAATATAATGAGCTGGGAATAGGGACAGAGTGACAATGTAATGAGCTGGGAATAGGGACAGAGTGACAATGTAATGAACTGGAAATAGGGACAGATAGAGTGACAATATAATGAAATGCGAATAGGGCAGACAGAGTGACAATATTATCAACAGGGAATAGGAACAGACAGTGACAATATAGTGAACTAGGAAGAGGGACAGACAGACAATATAATAATCTGGGAATGGGACAGACAGAGTGACAATATACTGAACAGGGAATAGGGACAGAGAGACAATGTAATGAACTGGGAATTGAGACAGAGACTCACAATGTAACGAATTGGGAATAGGGATAGACAGAGTGACAATATAATGAACTGGGAATCGTGATAGAGAGTCACAATAGAACAAACTGGGAATAGTTACAGATAGAGTGACAATGAAATGAACTGGGAATCGGGACAAAGAGTGACAATATAATGAACTGGGAATAAAGGTAGATACAGTGACAATATAATGAACAGGGAATAGGGAAGAACAGAGTGACAATGTAATGAACTAGGAATAGAAACAGACAGTGACAACAAAATGATCTGAGAATAGGGACAGATTGACAATATAATGAACTGGGAATAGGGACAGAGTGACAATGTAATGAACTGGGAGTTGCGACAGAGACTCACAATATAACAAATTGGGAATAGGGACAGACAGAGTGACAATATAATGAACTGGGAATCGTGAGAGAGAGTCATAATAGAACAAACTGGGAACAGTTAGAGATCGAGTGACAATGTAATGAACTGGGAATCGGGACAAAGAGTGACAATATAATGAACAGGGAATAGGAACAGACAGAGTGACAATGTAATGAACTAGGAATAGGGACAGAGAGTGACAACATAATGATCTGAGAATAGGGACAGAGTGACAATGTAATGAACAGGAAATAGGGAGAGATAGAGTGACAATATAATGAAATGCGAATAGGGCAGACAGAGTGACAATATAGTCAACCGGAAATAGGAACAGACAATGACAATATAGTGAACTGGGAATAGGGACAGACAGAGAGACAATATAATGAATTGGGAATAGGGACAGACAGAGAGACAATATAATGAACTGGGAATCGTGACAGAGAGTAATAATATAATGAACAGGGAGTAGAGACAGACAGAGAGACAATATAATAAACTAGGAATAGGGACAGACAAAGTGACAATATAATGAACTGGGAATAGGGACAGAGTGATTATACAAAAAACTGTGGAGAGGAACAGACAGAGTGACGATACAATGAACTGGGAATAGGGACAGACAGAGTGACAATACACTTAACTGGGATAGAAACAGAAACAGTGTGACAATATAATGAAATGGGAATAGGGACAGACAGAGTGAAAATATTATGAACGGGGAATAAGAACAGACAGAGTGACAATGTAATGAACTGGGAATAAGGACAGACAGAGTGACAATGTAATGAACTGGGAATAGGGAAGAACAGTGACAATACAATAAACGGGGGACAGGAACAGACAGAGTGACAATATAATTGGGCGGCACGGTGGCACAGTGGTTAGCACTGCTGCCTCACAGCGCCAGGGATCTGGGTTCAATTCCCGCCTCAGGTGACTGACTGTGTGGAGTTTGCATGTTCTCCCCGTGTCTGCGTGGGTTTCCTCCGGGTGCTCTGGTTTCCTCCCACAGTCCAAAGATGTGCGGGTCAGGTGAATTGGCCATGCTAAATTGCCCGTAGTGTTAGGTAAGGGGTATGGGTGGGTTGCGCTTCGGCGGGTCGGTGTGGGCTTGTTGGGCCGAAGGGCCTGTTTCCACACTGTAAGTAATCTAATCTAATAATGAACTGGGAATAGGGACAGAGTGACAATGTAATGATCTGGGAAGATGGACAGAGAGAGTGACAATATAATGAACTGGGAATAGGGACAGAGTGATTATACAATAAACTGGGGCGAGGAATAGACAGAGTGATGAGACAATGCACTGGGAATAGGGACAGACAGAGTGACAATGTAATGAACTGGGAATACGAACAGACACAGTGACAATATAATAAACTGGGAATAGGGATAGAGTGACAATATAATGAACTAGGAATACGGACAGAGAGTGACAATATAATGATCTGAGAATAGGGACAGAGTGACAATACAATGAACAGGAAATAGGACAGACAGAGTGACAGTATAATGAACTAGGAATAGGGACAAACAGAGTAAAAATATAATGAACTGGAAACAGGGACACGGTGAAAATATAATGAACTAGGAATAGGGACAGGTAGAGTGACAATCTAGTGAACTAGGAAGAGGGACAGACAGACAATATAATAATCTGGGAATGGGATAGACAGAGTGACAATATACTGAACACGGAATAGGGACAGAGAGACAATGTAATGAACTGCGAATTGGGACAGAGACTCACAATATAACGAATTGGGAATAGGGACAGACAGAGTGACAATGTAATGAACTGGGAATCGGGACAAAGAGTGACAATATCATGAACAGGGAATAGGAACAGACAAAGTGACAATGTAATGAACAAGAAATAGGGACAGAGAGTGACAACATAATGATCTGAGAATAGAGACAGAGTGACAATATAATGAACTGGGAATAGGGACAGATAGAGTGACAATATAATGAAATGCGAATAGGGCAGGCAGAGTGACAATATAATCAACCGGGAATAGGAACAGACAATGACAATATAATGTACTGGGAATAGGGACAGACAGAGAGACAATATAATGAACTGGGAATCGTGACAGAGAGTAACAATATAATGAACAGGGAATAGAGACAGACAGAGAGACGATATAATAAACTCGGAATAGGGACAGACAGAATGACAGTATAATGAACTGGGAATAGGGGCAGAGTGATTATACAATAAACTGGGGAGAGGAACAGACAGAGTGACGATACAAAGAACTGGGAATAGGGGTACAGAGAGTGACAATACACTTAACTGGGAATAGGAACAGAGACAGTGTGACAATATAATGAACTGGCATTGGAACAGAGACAGTGTGACAATATAATGAACTAGGAATAGGGACAGAGTGACAATACAATGAACTGGGAATAAGAACAGACAGAGTGACAATGTAATGAACTGGGAATAAGGACAGAGAGAGTGACAATACAATGAATTAGGAACAGGGACAGACAGAGTGACAATGTAATGAACTGGGAATAGGGACAGGGTGACAATATAATGAACTGGGAATTGGGACAGAGACTCACAATATAACAATTGGGACAGTGTGACAATATAATGAACTGGGAATAGGGACAGACAGAGTGACAATATAATGAACTGGCAAGAGAGACAGAGTGACAACATAATGAACTGTGAATAGGGACAAGTAGAGTGACAATATACTGAACAGAGAATAGGGACAGACAGAGTGACAACATAATGAACTGGGAATAGGAACAGACAGAGTGACAATGTAAAGAACTGGGAATAAGGACAGACAGTGACAATACAATGAACTTGGAGCTGGGACAGATAGAGTGACAATGTATTTAACTGAGAATAGGGACAGAGTGACAATACAATGAACTGGGAATAGGGACAGACATTGTGACAACATAATGAACTGGGAATAGGAACAGACAGAGTGACTATATACTGAACAGGGAATGGATACAGAGAGACAATGTAATGAACTGGGAATTGGGACAGAGACTCACAATATAACGAATTGGGAATAGGGACAGACAGAATGACAATATAATGAACTGGGAATCATGACAGAGAGTCATAATAGAAAAAACTGGCAACCGTTACACATTGAGTGCGAATGTAATTAACTGGTAATCGGGACATAGAATGACAATATAATGAATAGGGAATAGGAACAGAGACAGTGTGACAATATAAAGAAATGGGAATAGGGACAGAGTGACAATACAATGAACTGGGAATAGGGACAGACAGAGTGACAATATAATGAACGGGGAATAAGAACAGACAGAGTGACAATGTAATGAACTGGGAATAAGGACAGACAGAGTGACAATACAATGAACTGGGAACAGGGACATACAGAGTGACAATGTAATTAACTGAGAATAGGGACAGAGTGACAATATAATAAACTGGGAACAGGGACAGACAGAGTGACAATATAATGAACTGTGAATAGGGACAGGTAGAGTGACAATATACTGAACAGAGAATAGGGACAGACAGAGTGACAACATAATGAACTGGGAATAGGAACAGACAGAGTGACAATGTAAAGAACTGGGAATAAGGACAGAGAGAGTGACAATACAATGTACTTGGAACTGGGACAGACAGAGTGACAATGTAATGAACTGGGAATAGGGACAGAGTGACAATACAAAGAACTGGGAATAGGAACAGACAGAGTGACTATATAATAAACTGGGAACACGGATAGAGTGACAATATACTGAACAGGGAATAGGGACAGAGAGACAATGTAATGAACTGGGAATTGGGACAGAGACTCACAATATAACGAATTGCGAATAGGGACAGACAGAGTGACAATATAATGAACTGGGAATCATGATAGAGAGTCATAATAGAAAAAACTGGCAACAGTTACACATCGAGTGACAATGTAATGAACGGGGAATCGGGACAAAGAGTGACAATATAATGAACAGAGAATAGGAACAGAGACAGTGTGACAATATAATGAACTGGGATTGGAACAGAGAGAGTGTGACAATATAATGAACTGGGAATAGGGACAGAGTGACAATATAATGAACTGGGAATAGGGACAGACAGAGTGACAATATAATGAACGGGGAATAAGAACAGACAGAGTGACAAGGTAATGAACTGGGAATAAGGACAGACAGAGTGACAATACAATGAACTGGGAACAGGGACAGACAGAGTGACAATGTAATTAACTGAGAATAGGGACAGAGTGACAATACAATGAACTGGGAATAGGGACAGACAGAGTGACAATATGATGAACTGGAAATAGGGACAGACAGAGTGACAATATAATGATCTGGGAACAGGGACAGAGTGACAATATAATGAACTGTGAATAGGGACAGAGTGACAATACAATGAACTGGGAATAGGGACAGACAGAGTGACTAAACAATGAACTGGGAATAGGGACAGACAGAGTGACAATGTAATGAACTGGGAACAGGGACAGACAGAGTGACAATATAATAAACTGGGAATAGGGACAGAGTGACAATATAATGGACTGGGAATAGGGACAGACAGTGTGACAACGTAATGAACTGGGAATAGGGACAGACACAGTGACAATATAATAAACTGGGAATAGGGACAGAGTGACAATATAATGAACTGGGAATAGGGACAGACAGAGTGACAATGTAATGAACTGGGAAGATGGAATGACAGTGTGATAACATAATGAACTGGGAATAGGAACAGACAGAGAGACAATGTAATGAACTGGGAATAAGGACAGAGAGAATGACAATACAATGAATTGGGAACAGGGACAGACAGAGTGACAATGTAATGAATTGGGAATTGGGACAAAGACTCACAATATAACAATTGGGACAGAGTGACAATATAATGAACTGGGAATAGGGACAGACAGAGTGACAATGTAATGAACTGGGAACAGAGACAGACAGAGTGACAATATAATGAACTGGGAACAGTGACAGACAGAGTGACAATATAATGAACTGGGTAGAGAGACAGTGTGACAATATAATGAACTGTGAATAGGGACAGGTAGTCTGACAATATACTGAACAGAGAATAGGGACAGACAGAGTGACAACATAATGAACTGGGAATAGGAACAGACAGAGTGACAATGTAAAGAACTGGGAATAAGGACAGACAGAGTGACAATACAATGAACTTGAAACTGGGACAGACAGAGTGACAATGTAATTAACTGAGAATAGGGACAGAGTGACAATACAATGAACTGGGAATAGGGACAGCCATTGTGACAACATAATGAACTGGGAATAGGGACAGACAGAGTAACAACATAATGAACTGGGAATAGGAACAGACAGAGTGACTATATAATAAACTGGGAATATGGACAGAGTGACAATGTAATGAACTGGGAATCGGGACAAAGAGTGACAATATAATGAGCAGGGAATAGGAACAGAGACAGTGTGACAATATAATGAACTGGGATTGGAACAGAGACAGTCTGACAATACAATGAACTGGGAATAAGGACAGACAGAGTGACAATGTAGTTAACTGAGAATAGGGACAGAGTGACAATACAATGAACTGGGAATAGGGACAGACAGAGTGACAATATGATGAACTGGGAATAGGGATAGGTAGAATGACAATATAATGAAATGGGAATAGGGACAGACAGAGTGACAATGTAATGATCTGGGAAGATGGAATGACAATGTGATAACATAATGAACTGGGAATTGGAACAGACAGAGTGACAATATAATGAACTGAGAATAGGAACAGAAAGTGTGACTATACAATGAACTGGGAATGGGGACAGACAGAGTGACAATGTAATGAACTGGGAACAGGGACAGAGTGACAATACAATGAACTGGGAATAGGGACAGACAGAGTGACAATATAACGAACTAGGAACAGGGACAGACAGAGTGACAATATAATGATCTGGGAACAGGGACAGAGTGACACTATAATGAACTGGGAATAGGGACAGACAGAGTGACAATATAATGAACTGGGAATAGGGACAGAGTGATTATACAATAAACTGGGGAGAGGAACAGACAGAGTGACAATACACTTAACTGGGAATAGGAACAGAGACAGTATGACAATATAATGAACTGGGACTAGTGACAGACAGAGTGACAATATAGTGAACGGGGAATAAGAACAGACAGAGTGACAATGTAATGAACTGGGAATAAGGACAGAGAGAGTGACAATACAATGAACTGGGAACAGGGACAGACAGAGTGACAATGTAATGAACCGGGAATAGGGACAGAGTGACAATACAATGAACTGGGAATAGGGTCAGACAGAGTGGACATATAATGAACGAGGAAGATGGACAGAGACAGTGCGACAATATAATGAATTGGGAATAGTGACAGACAGACCGACAATGTAATGAACTGGGAACAGGGACAGACAGAGTGACAATATAATAAACTGGGAATAGGGACAGAGTGACAATATACTGAACTGTGAATAGGGACAGGTAGAGTGACAATATACTGAACAGAGAATAGGGACAGAGTGACAACATAATGAACTGCGAATAGGGACAGACAGAGTGACAATATAGTGAATTAGGAAGGGAGACAGACAGACAATATAATAATATGGGAATGGGACGGACAGAGTGACAATATACTGAACAGGGAATAGGGACAGAGAGACAATATAAGGAACTGGGAATCGTGACAGAGAGGCATAATAGAACAAACTGGGAACAGGTACAGACCGAGTGACAATGTAATGAACTGGGAATCGGGACAAAGAGTGACAATATCATGAACAAGGAATAGGGACAGACAGAGTGACAATGTAATGAACAAGAAATAGGGACAGAGAGTGACAACATAATGATCTGAGAATAGAGACAGAGTGACAATATAATGAACTGGGAATAGGGACAGATAGAGTGACAATATAATGAAATGCGAATAGGGCAGGCAGAGTGACAATATAATCAACCGGGAATAGGAACAGACAATGACAATATAATGAACTGGGAATAGGGACAGACAGAGTGACAATATAATGAACTGGGAATCGTGACAGAGAGTAACAATATAATGAACAGGGAGTAGAGACAGACAGAGTGACAATATAATAAACTCGGAGTAGGGACAGACAGAGTGACAGTATAATGAACTGGGAATCGGGACAGAGTGATTATACAATAAACTGGGGAGAGGAACAGACAGAGTGACGATACAATGAACTGGGAATAGGGGTAGACAGAGTGACAATACACTTAACTGGGAATAGGAACAGAGACAGTGTGACAATATAATGAACTGGGAATAGGGACAGAGTGACAATACAATGAACTGGGATAGGGACAGACAGAGTGACAATATAATGTTCTGGGAACAGGGACAGAGCGACAATATAATGAACTGGGAATAGGGGCAGACAGAATGACAATATAATGAACTGGGAATAGGAACAGAAAGTGTGACTATATAATGAACTGTAAATGGGGACAGACAGAGTGACAATGGAATGAACTGGGAACAGAGACAGATAGAGTGGCAATGCAATTAACTGGGAATAGGGACAGATAGAGTGACAATGTAACGAACTGGGAATAGGGACAGAGTGAAAATATAATGAACTAGGAAGAGGGACAGAGTGACAGTATAATGAACTGGGAATAGGGACAGAGTGGCAATATAATGATTTGGGAACAGGGACAGAGTGACACTATAATGAACTGGGAATAGGGACAGACAGAGTGACAATATAATGAACTGGGAATAGGGACAGAGTGATTATACAATAAACTGGGGAGAGGAACTGACAGAGTGACTAAACTATGAACTGGAAATAGGGACAGACAGAGTGACAATACACTTAACTGGGAAGATGAACTGAGACAGTGTGACAATATAATGAACTGGGACAAGGGACAGACAGAGTGACAATATAATGAACGGGGAATAAGAACAGACAGAGTGACAATGTAATAAACTGGGAACAGGGACAGACAGAGTGACAATATAATGAATTGGGAAGAGGGACAGGTAGAGTGACAATATAGTGAACTAGGAAGACGGACAGACAGACAACATAATAAACTGGGAATGGGACAGACAGAGTGACAATATACTGAACACGGAATAGGGACAGAGAGACAATGTAATGAACTGGGAATTGGGACAGAGACTCACAATATAACGAATTGGGAATAGGGACAGACAGAGTGCCAATATAATGAACTGGGAATCGTGAGAGAGAGTCATAATAGAACAAACTGGGGACAGGTACAGACCAAGTGACAATGTAATGAACTGGGAATCGGGACAAAGAGTGACAATATTATGAACAGGGAATAGGAACAGACAAAGTGACAATGCAATAAACAAGAAATAGGGACAGAGAGTGACAAGATAATGATCTGAGAATAGGGACAGAGTGACAATATAATGAACTGGGAATAGGGACAGATAGAGTGACAATATAATGAAATGCGAATAGGGCAGGCAGAGTGACAATATAATCAACCGGGAATAGGAACAGACAGAGTGACAATATAATGTACTGGGAATAGGGACAGACAGAGAGTGATTATACAATAAACTGGGGAGAGGAACAGACAGAGTGACGATACAAAGAACTGGGAATAGGGGTACAGAGAGTGACAATACACTTAACTGGGAATAGGAACAGAGACAGTGTGACAATATAATGAACTGCCATTGGAACAGAGACAGTGTGACAATATAATGAACTAGGAATAGGGACAGAGTGACAATACAATGAACTGGGAATAAGAACAGACAGAGTGACAATGTAATGACCTGGGAATAAGGACAGAGAGAGTGACAATACAATGAATTAGGAACAGGGACAGACAGAGTGACAATGTAATGAACTGGGAATAGGGACAGGGTGACAATATAATGAACTGGGAATTGGGACAGAGACTCACAATATAACAATTGGGACAGTGTGACAATATAATGAACTGGGAATAGGGACAGACAGAGTGACAATATAATGAACTGGCAAGAGAGACAGAGTGACAACATAATGAACTGTGAATAGGGACAAGTAGAGTGACAATATACTGAACAGAGAATAGGGACAGACAGAGTGACAACATACTGAACTGGGAATAGGAACAGACAGAGTGACAATGTAAAGAACTGGGAATAAGGACAGACAGTGACAATACAATGAACTTGGAGCTGGGACAGATAGAGTGACAATGTATTTAACTGAGAATAGGGACAGAGTGACAATACAATGAACTGGGAATAGGGACAGACATTGTGACAACATAATGAACTGGGAAGAGGAACAGACAGAGTGACTATATACTGAACAGGGAATGGATACAGAGAGACAATGTAATGAACTGGGAATTGGGACAGAGACTCACAATATAACGAATTGGGAATAGGGACAGACAGAATGACAATATAATGAACTGGGAATCATGACAGAGAGTCATAATAGAAAAAACTGGCAACCGTTACACGTTGAGTGCGAATGTAATTAACTGGTAATCGGGACATAGAATGACAATATAATGAATAGGGAATAGGAACAGAGACAGTGTGACAATATAAAGAAATGGGAATAGGGACAGAGTGACAATACAATGAACTGGGAATAGGGACAGACAGAGTGACAATATAATGAACGGGGAATAAGAACAGACAGAGTGACAATGTAATGAACTGGGAATAAGGACAGACAGAGTGACAATACAATGAACTGGGAACAGGGACATACAGAGTGACAATGTAATTAACTGAGAATAGGGACAGAGTGACAATACAATGAACTGGGAATAGGGACAGACAGAGTGACAATATGATGAACAAGGAATAGGGATAGGTAGAATGACAATATAATGAAATGGGAATAGGGACAGACAGAGTGACAATGTAATGAACTGGGAATTGGGACAGAGACTCACAATATAACAATTGGGACAGAGTGACAATATAATAAACTGGGAACAGGGACAGACAGAGTGACAATATAATGAACTGTGAATAGGGACAGGTAGAGTGACAATATACTGAACAGAGAATAGGGACAGACAGAGTGACAACATAATGAACTGGGAATAGGAACAGACAGAGTGACAATGTAAAGAACTGGGAATAAGGACAGACAGAGTGACAATACAATGAACTTGGAACTGGGACAGACAGAGTGACAATGTAATGAACTGGGAATAGGGACAGAGTGACAATACAATGAACTGGGAATAGGGACAGGCATTGTGACAACATAATGAACTGGGAATAGGAACAGACAGAGTGACTATATAATAAACTGGGAACACGGATAGAGTGACAATATACTGAACAGGGAATAGGGACAGAGAGACAATGTAATGAACTGGGAATTGGGACAGAGACTCACAATATAACGAATTGCGAATAGGGACAGACAGAGTGACAATATAATGAACTGGGAATCATGATAGAGAGTCATAATAGAAAAAACTGGCAACAGTTACACATCGAGTGACAATGTAATGAACGGGGAATCGGGACAAAGAGTGACAATATAATGAACAGAGAATAGGAACAGAGACAGTGTGACAATATAATGAACTGGGATTGGAACAGAGAGAGTGTGACAATATAATGAACTGGGAATAGGGACAGAGTGACAATATAATGAACTGGGAATAGGGACAGACAGAGTGACAATATAATGAACGGGGAATAAGAACAGACAGAGTGACAAGGTAATGAACTGGGAATAAGGACAGACAGAGTGACAATACAATGAACTGGGAACAGGGACAGACAGAGTGACAATGTAATTAACTGAGAATAGGGACAGAGTGACAATACAATGAACTGGGAATAGGGACAGACAGAGTGACAATATGATGAACTGGAAATAGGGACAGACAGAGTGACAATATAATGATCTGGGAACAAGGACAGAGTGACAATATAATGAACTGGGAATAGGGACAGAGTGAAAATACAATGAACTGGGAATAGGGACAGACAGAGTGACAATATAATAAACTGGGAATAGGGACAGAGTGACAATATAATGAACTGGGAATAGGGACAGACAGTGTGACAACGTAATGAACTGGGAATAGGGACAGACACAGTGACAATATAATAAACTGGGAATAGGGACAGAGTGACAATATAATGAACTGGGAATAGGGACAGACAGAGTGACAATGTAATGAACTGGGAAGATGGAATGACAGTGTGATAACATAATGAACTGGGAATAGGAACAGACAGAGAGACAATGTAATGAACTGGGAATAAGGACAGAGAGAATGACAATACAATGAATTGGGAACAGGGACAGACAGAGTGACAATGTAATGAATTGGGAATTGGGACAAAGACTCACAATATAACAATTGGGACAGAGTGACAATATAATGAACTGGGAATAGGGACAGACAGAGTGACAATGTAATGAACTGGGAACAGAGACAGACAGAGTGACAATATAATGAACTGGGAACAGTGACAGACAGAGTGACAATATAATGAACTGGGTAGAGAGACAGTGTGACAATATAATGAACTGTGAATAGGGACAGGTAGTCTGACAATATACTGAACAGAGAATAGGGACAGACAGAGTGACAACATAATGAACTGGGAATAGGAACAGACAGAGTGACAATGTAAAGAACTGGGAATAAGGACAGACAGAGTGACAATACAATGAACTTGAAACTGGGACAGACAGAGTGACAATGTAATTAACTGAGAATAGGGACAGAGTGACAATACAATGAACTGGGAACAGGGACAGACAGAGTGACAATGTAATGAACCGGGAATAGGGACAGAGTGACAATACAATGAACTGGGAATAGGGTCAGACAGAGTGGACATATAATGAACGAGGAAGAGGGACAGAGACAGTGCGACAATATAATGAATTGGGAATAGTGACAGACAGAGCGACAATGTAATGAACTGGGAACAGGGACAGACAGAGTGACAATATAATAAACTGGGAAGAGAGACAGAGTGACAATATACTGAACTGTGAATAGGGACAGGTAGAGTGACAATATACTGAACAGAGAATAGGGACAGAGTGACAACATAATGAACTGGGAATAGGGACAGACAGAGTGACAATATAGTGAATTAGGAAGGGAGACAGACAGACAATATAATAATATGGGAATGGGACGGACAGAGTGACAATATAATGAACTGGGAATCGTGACAGAGAGGCATAATAGAACAAACTGGGAACAGGTACAGACCGAGTGACAATGTAATGAACAAGGAATAGGGACAGACAAAGTGACAATGTAATGAACAAGAAATAGGGACAGAGAGTGACAACATAATGATCTGAGAATAGAGACAGAGTGACAATATAATGAACTGGGAATAGGGACAGATAGAGTGACAATATAATGAAATGCGAATAGGGCAGGCAGAGTGACAATATAATCAACCGGGAATAGGAACAGACAATGACAATATAATGAACTGGGAATAGGGACAGACAGAGTGACAATATAATGAACTGGGAATCGTGACAGAGAGTAACAATATAATGAACAGGGAGTAGAGACAGACAGAGTGACAATATAATGAACTGGGAATCATGATAGAGAGTCATAATAGAAAAAACTGGCAACAGTTACACATCGAGTGACAATGTAATGAACGGGGAATCGGGACAAAGAGTGACAATATAATGAACAGAGAATAGGAACAGAGACAGTGTGACAATATAATGAACTGGGATTGGAACAGAGAGAGTGTGACAATATAATGAACTGGGAATAGGGACAGAGTGACAATATAATGAACTGGGAATAGGGACAGACAGAGTGACAATATAATGAACGGGGAATAAGAACAGACAGAGTGACAAGGTAATGAACTGGGAATAAGGACAGACAGAGTGACAATACAATGAACTGGGAACAGGGACAGACAGAGTGACAATGTAATTAACTGAGAATAGGGACAGAGTGACAATACAATGAACTGGGAATAGGGACAGACAGAGTGACAATATGATGAACTGGAAATAGGGACAGACAGAGTGACAATATAATGATCTGGGAACAGGGACAGAGTGACAATATAATGAACTGTGAATAGGGACAGAGTGAAAATACAATGAACTGGGAATAGGGACAGACAGAGTGACAATATAATAAACTGGGAATAGGGACAGAGTGACAATATAATGAACTGGGAATAGGGACAGACAGTGTGACAACGTAATGAACTGGGAATAGGGACAGACACAGTGACAATATAATAAACTGGGAATAGGGACAGACAGAGTGACAATGTAATGAACTGGGAAGATGGAATGACAGTGTGATAACATAATGAACTGGGAATAGGAACAGACAGAGAGACAATGTAATGAACTGGGAATAAGGACAGAGAGAATGACAATACAATGAATTGGGAACAGGGACAGACAGAGTGACAATGTAATGAATTGGGAATTGGGACAAAGACTCACAATATAACAATTGGGACAGAGTGACAATATAATGAACTGGGAATAGGGACAGACAGAGTGACAATGTAATGAACTGGGAACAGAGACAGACAGAGTGACAATATAATGAACTGGGAACAGTGACAGACAGAGTGACAATATAATGAACTGGGTAGAGAGACAGAGTGACAACATAATGAACTGGGAATAGGAACAGACAGAGTGACAACGTAAAGAACTGGGAATAAGGACAGACAGAGTGACAATACAATGAACTTGAAACTGGGACAGACAGAGTGACAATGTAATTAACTGAGAATAGGGACAGAGTGACAATACAATGAACTGGGAATAGGGACAGCCATTGTGACAACATCATGAACTGGGAATAGGGACAGACAGAGTAACAACATAATGAACTGGGAATAGGAACAGACAGAGTGACTATATAATAAACTGGGAATATGGACAGAGTGACAATGTAATGAACTGGGAATCGGGACAAAGAGTGACAATATAATGAGCAGGGAATAGGAACAGAGACAGTGTGACAATATAATGAACAGGGATTAGAACAGAGACAGTCTGACAATACAATGAACTGGGAATAAGGACAGACAGAGTGACAATGTAGTTAACTGAGAATAGGGACAGAGTGACAATACAATGAACTGGGAATAGGGACAGACAGAGTGACAATATGATGAACTGGGAATAGGGATAGGTAGAATGACAATATAATGAAATGGGAATAGGGACAGACAGAGTGACAATGTAATGATCTGGGAAGATGGAATGACAATGTGATAACATAATGAACTGGGAATTGGAACAGACAGAGTGACAATATAATGAACTGAGAATAGGAACAGAAAGTGTGACTATACAATGAACTGGGAATGGGGACAGACAGAGTGACAATGTAATGAACTGGGAACAGGGACAGAGTGACAATACAATGAACTGGGAATAGGGACAGACAGAGTGACAATATAACGAACTAGGAACAGGGACAGACAGAGTGACAATATAATGATCTGGGAACAGGGACAGAGTGACACTATAATGAACTGGGAATAGGAACAGAGACAGTATGACAATATAATGAACTGGGACTAGTGACAGACAGAGTGACAATATAGTGAACGGGGAATAAGAACAGACAGAGTGACAATGTAATGAACTGGGAATAAGGACAGAGAGAGTGACAATACAATGAACTGGGAACAGGGACAGACAGAGTGACAATATAATGAACTGTGAATAGGGACAGGTAGAGTGACAATATACTGAACAGAGAATAGGGACAGACAGAGTGACAACATAATGAACTGGGAATAGGAACAGACAGAGTGACAATGTAAAGAACTGGGAATAAGGACAGACAGAGTGACAATACAATGAACTTGGAACTGGGACAGACAGAGTGACAATGTAATGAACTGGGAATAGGGACAGAGTGACAATACAATGAACTGGGAATAGGGACAGGCATTGTGACAACATAATGAACTGGGAATAGGAACAGACAGAGTGACTATATAATAAACTGGGAACACGGATAGAGTGACAATATACTGAACAGGGAATAGGGACAGAGTGACAATGTAATGAACTGGGAATTGGGACAGAGACTCACAATATAACGAATTGCGAATAGGGACAGACAGAGTGACAATATAATGAACTGGGAATCATGATAGAGAGTCATAATAGAAAAAACTGGCAACAGTTACACATCGAGTGACAATGTAATGAACGGGGAATCGGGACAAAGAGTGACAATATAATGAACAGAGAATAGGAACAGAGACAGTGTGACAATATAATGAACTGGGATTGGAACAGAGAGAGTGTGACAATATAATGAACTGGGAATAGGGACAGAGTGACAATATAATGAACTGGGAATAGGGACAGACAGAGTGACAATATAATGAACGGGGAATAAGAACAGACAGAGTGACAAGGTAATGAACTGGGAATAAGGACAGACAGAGTGACAATACAATGAACTGGGAACAGGGACAGACAGAGTGACAATGTAATTAACTGAGAATAGGGACAGAGTGACAATACAATGAACTGGGAATAGGGACAGACAGAGTGACAATATGATGAACTGGAAATAGGGACAGACAGAGTGACAATATAATGATCTGGGAACAGGGACAGAGTGACAATATAATGAACTGTGAATAGGGACAGAGTGACAATATAATGAACTGGGAATAGGGACAGACAGAGTGACTAAACAATGAACTGGGAATAGGGACAGACAGAGTGACAATGTAATGAACTGGGAACAGGGACAGACAGAGTGACAATATAATAAACTGGGAATAGGGACAGAGTGACAATATAATGAACTGGGAATAGGGACAGACAGTGTGACAACGTAATGAACTGGGAATAGGGACAGACACAGTGACAATATAATAAACTGGGAATAGGGACAGAGTGACAATATAATGAACTGGGAATAGGGACAGACAGAGTGACAATGTAATGAACTGGGAAGATGGAATGACAGTGTGATAACATAATGAACTGGGAATAGGAACAGACAGAGAGACAATGTAATGAACTGGGAATAAGGACAGAGAGAATGACAATACAATGAATTGGGAACAAGGACAGACAGAGTGACAATGTAATGAATTGGGAATTGGGACAAAGACTCACAATATAACAATTGGGACAGAGTGACAATATAATGAACTGGGAATAGGGACAGACAGAGTGACAATGTAATGAACTGGGAACAGAGACAGACAGAGTGACAATATAATGAACTGGGAACAGTGACAGACAGAGTGACAATATAATGAACTGGGTAGAGAGACAGTGTGACAATATAATGAACTGTGAATAGGGACAGGTAGTCTGACAATATACTGAACAGAGAATAGGGACAGACAGAGTGACAACATAATGAACTGGGAATAGGAACAGACAGAGTGACAATGTAAAGAACTGGGAATAAGGACAGACAGAGTGACAATACAATGAACTTGAAACTGGGACAGACAGAGTGACAATGTAATTAACTGAGAATAGGGACAGAGTGACAATACAATGAACTGGGAACAGGGACAGACAGAGTGACAATGTAATGAACCGGGAATAGGGACAGAGTGACAATACAATGAACTGGGAATAGGGTCAGACAGAGTGGACATATAATGAACGAGGAAGAGGGACAGAGACAGTGCGACAATATAATGAATTGGGAATAGTGACAGACAGAGCGACAATGTAATGAACTGGGAACAGGGACAGACAGAGTGACAATATAATAAACTGGGAAGAGAGACAGAGTGACAATATACTGAACTGTGAATAGGGACAGGTAGAGTGACAATATACTGAACAGAGAATAGGGACAGAGTGACAACATAATGAACTGGGAATAGGGACAGACAGAGTGACAATATAGTGAATTAGGAAGGGAGACAGACAGACAATATAATAATATGGGAATGGGACGGACAGAGTGACAATATAATGAACTGGGAATCGTGACAGAGAGGCATAATAGAACAAACTGGGAACAGGTACAGACCGAGTGACAATGTAATGAACAAGGAATAGGGACAGACAAAGTGACAATGTAATGAACAAGAAATAGGGACAGAGAGTGACAACATAATGATCTGAGAATAGAGACAGAGTGACAATATAATGAACTGGGAATAGGGACAGATAGAGTGACAATATAATGAAATGCGAATAGGGCAGGCAGAGTGACAATATAATCAACCGGGAATAGGAACAGACAATGACAATATAATGAACTGGGAATAGGGACAGACAGAGTGACAATATAATGAACTGGGAATCGTGACAGAGAGTAACAATATAATGAACAGGGAGTAGAGACAGACAGAGTGACAATATAATGAACTGGGAATCATGATAGAGAGTCATAATAGAAAAAACTGGCAACAGTTACACATCGAGTGACAATGTAATGAACGGGGAATCGGGACAAAGAGTGACAATATAATGAACAGAGAATAGGAACAGAGACAGTGTGACAATATAATGAACTGGGATTGGAACAGAGAGAGTGTGACAATATAATGAACTGGGAATAGGGACAGAGTGACAATATAATGAACTGGGAATAGGGACAGACAGAGTGACAATATAATGAACGGGGAATAAGAACAGACAGAGTGACAAGGTAATGAACTGGGAATAAGGACAGATAGAGTGACAATACAATGAACTGGGAACAGGGACAGACAGAGTGACAATGTAATTAACTGAGAATAGGGACAGAGTGACAATACAATGAACTGGGAATAGGGACAGACAGAGTGACAATATGATGAACTGGAAATAGGGACAGACAGAGTGACAATATAATGATCTGGGAACAGGGACAGAGTGACAATATAATGAACTGTGAATAGGGACAGAGTGACAATATAATGAACTGGGAATAGGGACAGACAGAGTGACTAAACAATGAACTGGGAATAGGGACAGACAGAGTGACAATGTAATGAACTGGGAACAGGGACAGACAGAGTGACAATATAATAAACTGGGAATAGGGACAGAGTGACAATATAATGAACTGGGAATAGGGACAGACAGTGTGACAACGTAATGAACTGGGAATAGGGACAGACACAGTGACAATATAATAAACTGGGAATAGGGACAGAGTGACAATATAATGAACTGGGAATAGGGACAGACAGAGTGACAATGTAATGAACTGGGAAGATGGAATGACAGTGTGATAACATAATGAACTGGGAATAGGAACAGACAGAGAGACAATGTAATGAACTGGGAATAAGGACAGAGAGAATGACAATACAATGAATTGGGAACAAGGACAGACAGAGTGACAATGTAATGAATTGGGAATTGGGACAAAGACTCACAATATAACAATTGGGACAGAGTGACAATATAATGAACTGGGAATAGGGACAGACAGAGTGACAATGTAATGAACTGGGAACAGAGACAGACAGAGTGACAATATAATGAACTGGGAACAGTGACAGACAGAGTGACAATATAATGAACTGGGTAGAGAGACAGTGTGACAATATAATGAACTGTGAATAGGGACAGGTAGTCTGACAATATACTGAACAGAGAATAGGGACAGACAGAGTGACAACATAATGAACTGGGAATAGGAACAGACAGAGTGACAATGTAAAGAACTGGGAATAAGGACAGACAGAGTGACAATACAATGAACTTGAAACTGGGACAGACAGAGTGACAATGTAATTAACTGAGAATAGGGACAGAGTGACAATACAATGAACTGGGAACAGGGACAGACAGAGTGACAATGTAATGAACCGGGAATAGGGACAGAGTGACAATACAATGAACTGGGAATAGGGTCAGACAGAGTGGACATATAATGAACGAGGAAGAGGGACAGAGACAGTGCGACAATATAATGAATTGGGAATAGTGACAGACAGAGCGACAATGTAATGAACTGGGAACAGGGACAGACAGAGTGACAATATAATAAACTGGGAAGAGAGACAGAGTGACAATATACTGAACTGTGAATAGGGACAGGTAGAGTGACAATATACTGAACAGAGAATAGGGACAGAGTGACAACATAATGAACTGCGAATAGGGACAGACAGAGTGACAATATAGTGAATTAGGAAGGGAGACAGACAGACAATATAATAATATGGGAATGGGACGGACAGAGTGACAATATAATGAACTGGGAATCGTGACAGAGAGGCATAATAGAACAAACTGGGAACAGGTACAGACCGAGTGACAATGTAATGAACAAGGAATAGGGACAAAGTGACAATGTAATGAACAAGAAATAGGGACAGAGAGTGACAACATAATGATCTGAGAATAGAGACAGAGTGACAATATAATGAACTGGGAATAGGGACAGATAGAGTGACAATATAATGAAATGCGAATAGGGCAGGCAGAGTGACAATATAATCAACCGGGAATAGGAACAGACAATGACAATATAATGAACTGGGAATAGGGACAGACAGAGTGACTAAACAATGAACTGGGAATAGGGACAGACAGAGTGACAATGTAATGAACTGGGAACAGGGACAGACAGAGTGACAATATAATAAACTGGGAATAGGGACAGAGTGACAATATAATGAACTGGGAATAGGGACAGACAGTGTGACAACGTAATGAACTGGGAATAGGGACAGACACAGTGACAATATAATAAACTGGGAATAGGGACAGAGTGACAATATAATGAACTGGGAATAGGGACAGACAGAGTGACAATGTAATGAACTGGGAAGATGGAATGACAGTGTGATAACATAATGAACTGGGAATAGGAACAGACAGAGAGACAATGTAATGAACTGGGAATAAGGACAGAGAGAATGACAATACAATGAATTGGGAACAGGGACAGACAGAGTGACAATGTAATGAATTGGGAATTGGACAAAGACTCACAATATAACAATTGGGACAGAGTGACAATATAATGAACTGGGAATAGGGACAGACAGAGTGACAATGTAATGAACTGGGAACAGAGACAGACAGAGTGACAATATAATGAACTGGGAACAGTGACAGACAGAGTGACAATATAATGAACTGGGTAGAGAGACAGTGTGACAATATAATGAACTGTGAATAGGGACAGGTAGTCTGACAATATACTGAACAGAGAATAGGGACAGACAGAGTGACAACATAATGAACTGGGAATAGGAACAGACAGAGTGACAATGTAAAGAACTGGGAATAAGGACAGACAGAGTGACAATACAATGAACTTGAAACTGGGACAGACAGAGTGACAATGTAATTAACTGAGAATAGGGACAGAGTGACAATACAATGAACTGGGAATAGGGACAGCCATTGTGACAACATCATGAACTGGGAATAGGGACAGACAGAGTAACAACATAATGAACTGGGAATAGGAACAGACAGAGTGACTATATAATAAACTGGGAATATGGACAGAGTGACAATGTAATGAACTGGGAATCGGGACAAAGAGTGACAATATAATGAGCAGGGAATAGGAACAGAGACAGTGTGACAATATAATGAACTGGGATTGGAACAGAGACAGTCTGACAATACAATGAACTGGGAATAAGGACAGACAGAGTGACAATGTAGTTAACTGAGAATAGGGACAGAGTGACAATACAATGAACTGGGAATAGGGACAGACAGAGTGACAATATGATGAACTGGGAATAGGGATAGGTAGAATGACAATATAATGAAATGGGAATAGGGACAGACAGAGTGACAATGTAATGATCTGGGAAGATGGAATGACAATGTGATAACATAATGAACTGGGAATTGGAACAGACAGAGTGACAATATAATGAACTGAGAATAGGAACAGAAAGTGTGACTATACAATGAACTGGGAATGGGGATAGACAGAGTGACAATGTAATTAACTGGGAATAGGGACAGAGTGACAATACAATGAACTGGGAATAGGGACAGACAGAGTGACAATATAACGAACTAGGAACAGGGACAGACAGAGTGACAATATAATGATCTGGGAACAGGGACAGAGTGACACTATAATGAACTGGGAATAGGGACAGACAGAGTGACAATATAATGAACTGGGAATAGGGACAGAGTGATTATACAATAAACTGGGGAGAGGAACAGACAGAGTGACAATACACTTAACTGGGAATAGGAACAGAGACAGTATGACAATATAATGAACTGGGACTAGTGACAGACAGAGTGACAATATAGTGAACGGGGAATAAGAACAGACAGAGTGACAATGTAATGAACTGGGAATAAGGACAGAGAGAGTGACAATACAATGAACTGGGAACAGGGACAGACAGAGTGACAATATAATGAACTGTGAATAGGGACAGGTAGAGTGACAATATACTGAACAGAGAATAGGGACAGACAGAGTGACAACATAATGAACTGGGAATAGGAACAGACAGAGTGACAATGTAAAGAACTGGGAATAAGGACAGACAGAGTGACAATACAATGAACTTGGAACTGGGACAGACAGAGTGACAATGTAATGAACTGGGAATAGGGACAGAGTGACAATACAATGAACTGGGAATAGGGACAGGCATTGTGACAACATAATGAACTGGGAATAGGAACAGACAGAGTGACTATATAATAAACTGGGAACACGGATAGAGTGACAATATACTGAACAGGGAATAGGGACAGAGAGACAATGTAATGAACTGGGAATTGGGACAGAGACTCACAATATAACGAATTGAGAATAGGGACAGACAGAGTGACAATATAATGAACTGGGAATCATGATAGAGAGTCATAATAGAAAAAACTGGCAACAGTTACACATCGAGTGACAATGTAATGAACGGGGAATCGGGACAAAGAGTGACAATATAATGAACAGAGAATAGGAACAGAGACAGTGTGACAATATAATGAACTGGGATTGGAACAGAGAGAGTGTGACAATATAATGAACTGGGAATAGGGACAGAGTGACAATATAATGAACTGGGAATAGGGACAGACAGAGTGACAATATAATGAACGGGGAATAAGAACAGACAGAGTGACAAGGTAATGAACTGGGAATAAGGACAGACAGAGTGACAATACAATGAACTGGGAACAGGACAGACAGAGTGACAATGTAATTAACTGAGAATAGGGACAGAGTGACAATACAATGAACTGGGAATAGGGACAGACAGAGTGACAATATGATGAACTGGAAATAGGGACAGACAGAGTGACAATATAATGATCTGGGAACAGGGACAGAGTGACAATATAATGAACTGTGAATAGGGACAGAGTGACAATATAATGAACTGGGAATAGGGACAGACAGAGTGACTAAACAATGAACTGGGAATAGGGACAGACAGAGTGACAATGTAATGAACTGGGAACAGGGACAGACAGAGTGACAATATAATAAACTGGGAATAGGGACAGAGTGACAATATAATGAACTGGGAATAGGGACAGACAGTGTGACAACGTAATGAACTGGGAATAGGGTCAGACACAGTGACAATATAATAAACTGGGAATAGGGACAGAGTGACAATATAATGAACTGGGAATAGGGACAGACAGAGTGACAATGTAATGAACTGGGAAGATGGAATGACAGTGTGATAACATAATGAACTGGGAATAGGAACAGACAGAGAGACAATGTAATGAACTGGGAATAAGGACAGAGAGAATGACAATACAATGAATTGGGAACAGGGACAGACAGAGTGACAATGTAATGAATTGGGAATTGGGACAAAGACTCACAATATAACAATTGGGACAGAGTGACAATATAATGAACTGGGAATAGGGACAGACAGAGTGACAATGTAATGAACTGGGAACAGAGACAGACAGAGTGACAATACAATGAACTGGGAACAGGGACAGACAGAGTGACAATGTAATGAACCGGGAATAGGGACAGAGTGACAATACAATGAACTGGGAATAGGGTCAGACAGAGTGGACATATAATGAACGAGGAAGAGGGACAGAGACAGTGCGACAATATAATGAATTGGGAATAGTGACAGACAGAGCGACAATGTAATGAACTGGGAACAGGGACAGACAGAGTGACAATATAATAAACTGGGAAGAGAGACAGAGTGACAATATACTGAACTGTGAATAGGGACAGGTAGAGTGACAATATACTGAACAGAGAATAGGGACAGAGTGACAACATAATGAACTGCGAATAGGGACAGACAGAGTGACAATATAGTGAATTAGGAAGGGAGACAGACAGACAATATAATAATATGGGAATGGGACGGACAGAGTGACAATATAATGAACTGGGAATCGTGACAGAGAGGCATAATAGAACAAACTGGGAACAGGTACAGACCGAGTGACAATGTAATGAACAAGGAATAGGGACAGACAAAGTGACAATGTAATGAACAAGAAATAGGGACAGAGAGTGACAACATAATGATCTGAGAATAGAGACAGAGTGACAATATAATGAACTGGGAATAGGGACAGATAGAGTGACAATATAATGAAATGCGAATAGGGCAGGCAGAGTGACAATATAATCAACCGGGAATAGGAACAGACAATGACAATATAATGAACTGGGAATAGGGACAGACAGAGTGACAATATAATGAACTGGGAATCGTGACAGAGAGTAACAATATAATGAACAGGGAGTAGAGACAGACAGAGTGACAATATAATGAACTGGGAATAGGGACAGAGAGTCATAATAGAAAAAACTGGCAACAGTTACACATCGAGTGACAATGTAATGAACGGGGAATAGGGACAAAGAGTGACAATATAATGAACAGGGAATAGGAACAGAGACAGTGTGACAATATAATGAACTGGGATTGGAACAGAGAGAGTGTGACAATATAATGAACTGGGAATAGGGACAGAGTGACAATATAATGAACTGGGAATAGGGACAGACAGAGTGACAATATAATGAACGGGGAATAGGGACAGAGTGACAATATAATGAACTGGGAATAAGGACAGATAGAGTGACAATACAATGAACTGGGAACAGGGACAGACAGAGTGACAATGTAATGAACTGAGAATAGGGACAGAGTGACAATACAATGAACTGGGAATAGGGACAGACAGAGTGACAATATGATGAACTGGAAATAGGGACAGACAGAGTGACAATATAATGATCTGGGAATAGGGACAGAGTGACAATATAATGAACTGTGAATAGGGACAGAGTGACAATATAATGAACTGGGAATAGGGACAGACAGAGTGACTAAACAATGAACTGGGAATAGGGACAGACAGAGTGACAATGTAATGAACTGGGAACAGGGACAGACAGAGTGACAATATAATGAACTGGGAATAGGGACAGAGTGACAATATAATGAACTGGGAATAGGGACAGACAGTGTGACAACGTAATGAACTGGGAATAGGGACAGACACAGTGACAATATAATAAACTGGGAATAGGGACAGAGTGACAATATAATGAACTGGGAATAGGGACAGACAGAGTGACAATGTAATGAACTGGGAAGATGGAATGACAGAGTGATAACATAATGAACTGGGAACAGGGACAGACAGAGAGACAATGTAATGAACTGGGAATAAGGACAGAGAGAATGACAATACAATGAACTGGGAACAGGGACAGACAGAGTGACAATGTAATGAATTGGGAATTGGGACAAAGACTCACAATATAACAATAGGGACAGAGTGACAATATAATGAACTGGGAATAGGGACAGACAGAGTGACAATGTAATGAACTGGGAACAGAGACAGACAGAGTGACAATATAATGAACTGGGAACAGTGACAGACAGAGTGACAATATAATGAACTGGGTAGACAGACAGAGTGACAATATAATGAACTGGGAATAGGGACAGGTAGAGTGACAATATATGAACAGGAATAGGGACAGACAGAGTGACAACATAATGAACAAGAAATAGGACAGACAGAGTGACAATGTAATGAACTGGGAATAGGGACAGAGTGACAATACAATGAACTGGGAACTGGGACAGACAGAGTGACAATATAATGAACTGAGAATAGGGACAGACAGAGTGACAATATAATGAACTGGGAATAGGAACAGACAGAGTGACAATATAATGAACTGGGAATAGGGACAGGTAGTCTGACAATATACTGAACAGAGAATAGGGACAGACAGAGTGACAACATAATGAACTGGGAATAGGAACAGACAGAGTGGACAATGTAAAGAACTGGGAAAAGGACAGACAGAGTGACAATACAATGAACTTGAAACTGGGACAGACAGAGTGACAATGTAATTAACTGAGAATAGGGACAGAGTGACAATACAATGAACTGGGAATAGGGACAGCCATTGTGACAACATCATGAACTGGGAATAGGGACAGACAGAGTAACAACATAATGAACTGGGAATAGGAACAGACAGAGTGACTATATAATAAACTGGGAATATGGACAGAGTGACAATGTAATGAACTGGGAATCGGGACAAAGAGTGACAATATAATGAGCAGGGAATAGGAACAGAGACAGTGTGACAATATAATGAACTGGGATTGGAACAGAGACAGTCTGACAATACAATGAACTGGGAATAAGGACAGACAGAGTGACAATGTAGTTAACTGAGAATAGGGACAGAGTGACAATACAATGAACTGGGAATAGGGACAGACAGAGTGACAATATGATGAACTGGGAATAGGGATAGGTAGAATGACAATATAATGAAATGGGAATAGGGACAGACAGAGTGACAATGTAATGATCTGGGAAGATGGAATGACAATGTGATAACATAATGAACTGGGAATTGGAACAGACAGAGTGACAATATAATGAACTGAGAATAGGAACAGAAAGTGTGACTATACAATGAACTGGGAATGGGGATAGACAGAGTGACAATGTAATGAACTGGGAACAGGGACAGAGTGACAATACAATGAACTGGGAATAGGGACAGACAGAGTGACAATATAACGAACTAGGAACAGGGACAGACAGAGTGACAATATAATGATCTGGGAACAGGGACAGAGTGACACTATAATGAACTGGGAATAGGGACAGACAGAGTGACAATATAATGAACTGGGAATAGGGACAGAGTGATTATACAATAAACTGGGAGAGGAACAGACAGAGTGACAATACACTTAACTGGGAATAGGAACAGAGACAGTATGACAATATAATGAACTGGGACTAGTGACAGACAGAGTGACAATATAGTGAACGGGGAATAAGAACAGACAGAGTGACAATGTAATGAACTGGGAATAAGGACAGAGAGAGTGACAATACAATGAACTGGGAACAGGGACAGACAGAGTGACAATATAATGAACTGTGAATAGGGACAGGTAGAGTGACAATATACTGAACAGAGAATAGGGACAGACAGAGTGACAACATAATGAACTGGGAATAGGAACAGACAGAGTGACAATGTAAAGAACTGGGAATAAGGACAGACAGAGTGACAATACAATGAACTTGGAACTGGGACAGACAGAGTGACAATGTAATGAACTGGGAATAGGGACAGAGTGACAATACAATGAACTGGGAATAGGGACAGGCATTGTGACAACATAATGAACTGGGAATAGGAACAGACAGAGTGACTATATAATAAACTGGGAACACGGATAGAGTGACAATATACTGAACAGGGAATAGGGACAGAGAGACAATGTAATGAACTGGGAATTGGGACAGAGACTCACAATATAACGAATTGAGAATAGGGACAGACAGAGTGACAATATAATGAACTGGGAATCATGATAGAGAGTCATAATAGAAAAAACTGGCAACAGTTACACATCGAGTGACAATGTAATGAACGGGGAATCGGGACAAAGAGTGACAATATAATGAACAGAGAATAGGAACAGAGACAGTGTGACAATATAATGAACTGGGATTGGAACAGAGAGAGTGTGACAATATAATGAACTGGGAATAGGGACAGAGTGACAATATAATGAACTGGGAATAGGGACAGACAGAGTGACAATATAATGAACGGGGAATAAGAACAGACAGAGTGACAAGGTAATGAACTGGGAATAAGGACAGACAGAGTGACAATACAATGAACTGGGAACAGGGACAGACAGAGTGACAATGTAATTAACTGAGAATAGGGACAGAGTGACAATACAATGAACTGGGAATAGGGACAGACAGAGTGACAATATGATGAACTGGAAATAGGGACAGACAGAGTGACAATATAATGATCTGGGAACAGGGACAGAGTGACAATATAATGAACTGTGAATAGGGACAGAGTGACAATATAATGAACTGGGAATAGGGACAGACAGAGTGACTAAACAATGAACTGGGAATAGGGACAGACAGAGTGACAATGTAATGAACTGGGAACAGGGACAGACAGAGTGACAATATAATAAACTGGGAATAGGGACAGAGTGACAATATAATGAACTGGGAATAGGGACAGACAGTGTGACAACGTAATGAACTGGGAATAGGGACAGACACAGTGACAATATAATAAACTGGGAATAGGGACAGAGTGACAATATAATGAACTGGGAATAGGGACAGACAGAGTGACAATGTAATGAACTGGGAAGATGGAATGACAGTGTGATAACATAATGAACTGGGAATAGGAACAGACAGAGAGACAATGTAATGAACTGGGAATAAGGACAGAGAGAATGACAATACAATGAATTGGGAACAGGGACAGACAGAGTGACAATGTAATGAATTGGGAATTGGGACAAAGACTCACAATATAACAATTGGGACAGAGTGACAATATAATGAACTGGGAATAGGGACAGACAGAGTGACAATGTAATGAACTGGGAACAGAGACAGACAGAGTGACAATACAATGAACTGGGAACAGGGACAGACAGAGTGACAATGTAATGAACCGGGAATAGGGACAGAGTGACAATACAATGAACTGGGAATAGGGTCAGACAGAGTGGACATATAATGAACGAGGAAGAGGGACAGAGACAGTGCGACAATATAATGAATTGGGAATAGTGACAGACAGAGCGACAATGTAATGAACTGGGAACAGGGACAGACAGAGTGACAATATAATAAACTGGGAAGAGAGACAGAGTGACAATATACTGAACTGTGAATAGGGACAGGTAGAGTGACAATATACTGAACAGAGAATAGGGACAGAGTGACAACATAATGAACTGCGAATAGGGACAGACAGAGTGACAATATAGTGAATTAGGAAGGGAGACAGACAGACAATATAATAATATGGGAATGGGACGGACAGAGTGACAATATAATGAACTGGGAATCGTGACAGAGAGGCATAATAGAACAAACTGGGAACAGGTACAGACCGAGTGACAATGTAATGAACAAGGAATAGGGACAGACAAAGTGACAATGTAATGAACAAGAAATAGGGACAGAGAGTGACAACATAATGATCTGAGAATAGAGACAGAGTGACAATATAATGAACTGGGAATAGGGACAGATAGAGTGACAATATAATGAAATGCGAATAGGGCAGGCAGAGTGACAATATAATCAACCGGGAATAGGAACAGACAATGACAATATAATGAACTGGGAATAGGGACAGACAGAGTGACAATATAATGAACTGGGAATCGTGACAGAGAGTAACAATATAATGAACAGGGAGTAGAGACAGACAGAGTGACAATATAATAAACTCGGAGTAGGGACAGACAGAGTGACAGTATAATGAACTGGGAATCGGGACAGAGTGATTATACAATAAACTGGGGAGAGGAACAGACAGAGTGACGATACAATGAACTGGGAATAGGGGTAGACAGAGTGACAATACACTTAACTGGGAATAGGAACAGAGACAGTGTGACAATATAATGAACTGGGAATAGGGACAGAGTGACAATACAATGAACTGGGATAGGGACAGACAGAGTGACAATATAATGTTCTGGGAACAGGGACAGAGCGACAATATAATGAACTGGGAATAGGGGCAGACAGAATGACAATATAATGAACTGGGAATAGGAACAGAAAGTGTGACTATATAATGAACTGTAAATGGGGACAGACAGAGTGACAATGCAATGAACTGGGAACAGAGACAGATAGAGTGGCAATGCAATTAACTGGGAATAGGGACAGATAGAGTGACAATGTAATGAACTGGGAATAGGGACAGAGTGAAATATAATGAACTAGGAAGAGGGACAGAGTGACAGTATAATGAACTGGGAATAGGGACAGAGTGGCAATATAATGATTTGGGAACAGGGACAGAGTGACACTATAATGAACTGGGAATAGGGACAGACAGAGTGACAATATAATGAACTGGAATAGGGACAGAGTGATTATACAATAAACTGGGGAGAGGAACTGACAGAGTGACTAAACTATGAACTGGAAATAGGGACAGACAGAGTGACAATACACTTAACTGGGAAGATGAACTGAGACAGTGTGACAATATAATGAACTGGGACAAGGGACAGACAGAATGACAATATAATGAACGGGGAATAAGAACAGACAGAGTGACAATGTAATAAACTGGGAACAGGGACAGACAGAGTGACAATATAATGAATTGGGAAGAGGGACAGGTAGAGTGACAATATAGTGAACTAGGAAGAGGGACAGACAGACAACATAATAAACTGGGAATGGGACAGACAGAGTGACAATATACTGAACACGGAATAGGGACAGAGAGACAATGTAATGAACTGGGAATTGGGACAGAGACTCACAATATAACGAATTGGGAATAGGGACAGACAGAGTGCCAATATAATGAACTGGGAATCGTGAGAGAGAGTCATAATAGAACAAACTGGGGACAGGTACAGACCAAGTGACAATGTAATGAACTGGGAATCGGGACAAAGAGTGACAATATTATGAACAGGGAATAGGAACAGACAAAGTGACAATGCAATGAACAAGAAATAGGGACAGAGAGTGACAAGATAATGATCTGAGAATAGGGACAGAGTGACAATATAATGAACTGGGAATAGGGACAGATAGAGTGACAATATAATGAAATGCGAATAGGGCAGGCAGAGTGACAATATAATCAACCGGGAATAGGAACAGACAGAGTGACAATATAATGTACTGGGAATAGGGACAGGTAGTCTGACAATATACTGAACAGAGAATAGGGACAGACAGAGTGACAACATAATGAACTGGGAATAGGAACAGACAGAGTGACAATGTAAAGAACTGGGAATAAGGACAGACAGAGTGACAATACAATGAACTTGAAACTGGGACAGACAGAGTGACAATGTAATTAACTGAGAATAGGGACAGAGTGACAATACAATGAACTGGGAATAGGGACAGCCATTGTGACAACATCATGAACTGGGAATAGGGACAGACAGAGTAACAACATAATGAACTGGGAATAGGAACAGACAGAGTGACTATATAATAAACTGGGAATATGGACAGAGTGACAATGTAATGAACTGGGAATCGGGACAAAGAGTGACAATATAATGAGCAGGGAATAGGAACAGAGACAGTGTGACAATATAATGAACTGGGATTGGAACAGAGACAGTCTGACAATACAATGAACTGGGAATAAGGACAGACAGAGTGACAATGTAGTTAACTGAGAATAGGGACAGAGTGACAATACAATGAACTGGGAATAGGGACAGACAGAGTGACAATATGATGAACTGGGAATAGGGATAGGTAGAATGACAATATAATGAAATGGGAATAGGGACAGACAGAGTGACAATGTAATGATCTGGGAAGATGGAATGACAATGTGATAACATAATGAACTGGGAATTGGAACAGACAGAGTGACAATATAATGAACTGAGAATAGGAACAGAAAGTGTGACTATACAATGAACTGGGAATGGGGATAGACAGAGTGACAATGTAATGAACTGGGAACAGGGACAGAGTGACAATACAATGAACTGGGAATAGGGACAGACAGAGTGACAATATAACGAACTAGGAACAGGGACAGACAGAGTGACAATATAATGAACTGGGAACAGGGACAGAGTGACACTATAATGAACTGGGAATAGGGAGAGACAGAGTGACAATATAATGAACTGGGAATAGGGACAGAGTGATTATACAATAAACTGGGGAGAGGAACAGACAGAGTGACAATACACTTAACTGGGAATAGGAACAGAGACAGTATGACAATATAATGAACTGGGACTAGTGACAGACAGAGTGACAATATAGTGAACGGGGAATAAGAACAGACAGAGTGACAATGTAATGAACTGGGAATAAGGACAGAGAGAGTGACAATACAATGAACTGGGAACAGGGACAGACAGAGTGACAATGTAATGAACCGGGAATAGGGACAGAGTGACAATACAATGAACTGGGAATAGGGTCAGACAGAGTGGACATATAATGAACGAGGAAGAGGGACAGAGACAGTGCGACAATATAATGAATTGGGAATAGTGACAGACAGAGCGACAATATTATAAACTGGGAAGAGAGACAGAGTGACAATATACTGAACTGTGAATAGGGACAGGTAGAGTGACAATATACTGAACAGAAAATATGGACAGAGTGACAACATAATGAACTGCGAATAGGGACAGACAGAGTGACAATATAGTGAATTAGGAAGGGAGACAGACAGACAATATAATAATATGGGAATGGGACGGACAGAGTGACAATATACTGAACAGGGAATAGGGACAGAGAGATAATATAATGAACTGGGAATCGTGACAGAGAGGCATAATAGAACAAACTGGGAACAGGTACAGACCGAGTGACAATGTAATGAACTGGGAATCGGGACAAAGAGTGACAATATCATGAACAAGGAATAGGGACAGACAAAGTGACAATGTAATGAACAAGAAATAGGGACAGAGAGTGACAACATAATGATCTGAGAATAGAGACAGAGTGACAATATAATGAACTGGGAATAGGGACAGATAGAGTGACAATATAATGAAATGCGAATAGGGCAGGCAGAGTGACAATATAATCAACCGGGAATAGGAACAGACAATGACAATATAATGAACTGGGAATAGGGACAGACAGAGTGACAATATAATGAACTGGGAATCGTGACAGAGAGTAACAATATAATGAACAGGGAGTAGAGACAGACAGAGTGACAATATAATAAACTCGGAATAGGGACAGACAGAGTGACAGTATAATGAACTGGGAATCGGGACAGAGTGATTATACAATAAACTGGGGAGAGGAACAGACAGAGTGACGATACAATGAACTGGGAATAGGGGTAGACAGAGTGACAATACACTTAACTGGGAATAGGAACAGAGACAGTGTGACAATACAATGAACTGGGAATAGGGACAGACAGAGTGACAATATAATGAAATGCGAACAGGGCAGACAGAGTGACAATATAATGAACTGGGAATAGGAACAGAAAGTGTGACTATATAATGAACTGTAAATGGGGACAGACAGAGTGACAATGCAATGAACTGGGAACAGAGACAGATAGAGTGGCAATGCAATTAACTGGGAATAGGGACAGATAGAGTGACAATGTAATGAACTGGGAATAGGGACAGAGTGAAAATATAATGAACTAGGAAGAGGGACAGAGTGACAATATAATGAACTGGGAATAGGGACAGACAGTGTGACAACGTAATGAACTAGGAATAGGGACAGAGAGTGACAACATAATGATCTGAGAATAGGGACAGAGTGACAATATAATGAACTGGGAATAGGGACAGATAGAGTGACAAAATAATGAAATGCGAACAGGGCAGGCAGAGTGACAATATAGTCAACCGGGAATAAGAATAGACAATGACAATATAATGAACTGGGAATCGTGACAGAGTGATTATATAATAAACTGGGGAGAGGAACAGACAGAGTGACGATACAATGAACTGGGAATAGGGGTAGACAGAGTGACAATACACTTAACTGGGAATAGGAACAGAGACCGTGTGACAATATAATTAACTGGGATTGGAACATAGACAATGTGACAATATAATGAACTGGGAATAGGGACAGAGTGACAATACAATGAACTGGGAATAGGAACAGACAGAGTGACAATACACTTAACTGGGAATAGGAACAGAGACCGTGTGACAATATAATTAACTGGGATTGGAACATAGACAATGTGACAATATAATGAACTGGGAATAGGGATAGAGTGGCAATACAATGAACTGGGAATAAGAACAGACAGAGTGACAATGTAATGAACTGGGAATAAGGACAGAGAGAGTGACAATACAATGAACTGGGAACAGGGACAGACAGAGTGACAATGTAATGAACCGGGAATAGGGACAGAGTGACAATACAATGAACTGGGAATAGGGTCAGACAGAGTGGACATATAATGAACGAGGAAGAGGGACAGAGACAGTGCGACAATATAATGAACTGGGAACAGGGACAGACAGAGTGACAATATAATAAACTGGGAAGAGAGACAGAGTGACAATATACTGAACTGTGAATAGGGACAGATTGACAACATAATGAACTGGGAATAGGGACAGACAGAGTGACAATATAGTGAACTAGGAAGAGAGACAGACAATATAATAATATGGGAATGGGACAGAGTGACAATATACTGAACAGGGAATAGGGACAGGGAGACAATGTAATGAACTGGGAATTGGGACAGAGACTCACAATAGAATGAATTGGGAATAGGGACAGACAGAGTGACAATATAATGAACTGGGAATCATGACAGAGAGTCATAATAGAACAAACTGGGAACAGGTACAGACCGAGTGACAATGTAATGAACTGGGAATCGGGACAAAGAGTGACAATATCATGAACAAGGAATAGGGACAGACAAAGTGACAATGTAATGAACAAGAAATAGGGACAGAGAGTGACAACATAATGATCTGAGAATAGAGACAGAGTGACAATATAATGAACTGGGAATAGGGACAGACAGAGTGACAATATAATGAACTGGGAATCGTGACAGAGAGTAACAATATAACGAACAGGGAGTAGAGACAGACAGAGTGACAATATAATAAACTCGGAATAGGGACAGACAGAGTGACAGTATAATGAACTGGGAATCGGAACAGAGTGATTATACAATAAACTGGGGAGAGGAACAGACAGAGTGACGATACAATGAACTGAGAATAGGGGTAGACAGAGTGACAATACACTTAACTGGGAATAGGAACAGAGACAGTGTGACAATATAATGAACTGGGAATAGGGACAGAGTGACAATACAATGAACTGGGAATAGGAACAGACATAGTGACAATATTATGAACGGGGAATAAGAACAGACAGAGTGACAATGAAATGAACTGGGAATAAGGACAGAGAGAGTGACAATACAATGAACTGGGAACAGGGACAGACAGAGTGACAATGTAATGAACTGGGAATGTGGACAGAGTGACAAAACAATGAACTGGGAATAGGGACAGAGACAGTTTGACAATATAATGAACTGGGATTAGAACAGAGACAGTGTGACAATATAATGAACTGGGAATAGGGACAGAGTGACAATACAATGAACTGTGAATAGGGACAGACAGAGTGACAATACAATGAACTGTGAATAGGGACAGACAGAGTGACAATATTACGAACGGGGAATAAGAACAGACAGAGTGACAATGTAATAAACTGGGAATAAGGACAGACAGAGTGACAATACAATGAACTGCGAATGGGGACAGACAGGGTGACAACACAATGAACTGGGAATAGGAACAGACAGAGTGACAATATTATGAACGGGGAATAAGAACAGACAGAGTGACAATGTAATGAACTGGGAATAAGGACAGAGAGAGTGACGATATAATGAACTGGGACTAGGGAAGACAGAGTGACAATATAGTGAACGGGGAATAAGAACAGACAGAGTGACAACGTAATGAACTGGGAATAAGGACAGACAGAGTGAACATATAATGAACGAGGAAGAGGGACAGAGTGACAATATAATGAACTGGGAATAGGAACAGAGACAGTGTGACAATATTACAAACTGGGAACAGTAACAGACAGAGTGACAATGTAATGAACTGGGAACAGGGACAGACAGAGTGAACATATAATGAAAGAGGAAGAGGGACAGAGTGACAATATAATGAACTCGGCATAGGGACAGACAGAGTGACAATATAATGAACTGGGATTAGGGACAGACCTAGTGACAATATAATGAACTGGGAATAGGAACAGAGAGAGTGACAAGAAAATGAACTGGGAATAGTGACAGAGTGACAATGTACTTTACTGTGAATAGGGACAAACAGAGTGACAATGTAATGAACTGGGAATAGGGACAAACAGAGTGACAATGCAATGAACTAGGAATACGGACAGAGTGACAGTATAATGAACTGGGAATAGGGGCAGATAGAGTGAAAATGTAATGGTCTGGGAACAAGGACAGAGTGACAACATAATGAACTGGGAATCGGGACAGGCAGAGTGACTATATATTGAACTGGGAATAGGGACAGAGTGACAATACAATGAACTGGGAATAGGGACAGACAGAGTGAACATATAATGAACAAGGAAGAGGGACAGAGTGACAATATAATGAACTGGGTATAGGGACAGACAGAGTGACAATGTAATAAACTGGGAATAAGGACAGAGAGAGTGACAATACAATGAACTGGGAACAGGGACAGACAGAGTGACAATGTAATGAACTGGGAACAGGGACAAACAGAGTGAACATATAATGAAAGAGGAAGAGGGACAGAGTGACAATATAATGAACTGGGAATAGGAACAGAGACAGAGTGACAATATAATGAACTAGGAATTGGGACAGAGAGAGACACAAGATAATAAATTGGGAATAGGGACAGACAGAGTGACAACATAATGAACAGAGAGCAGAGACAGACAGAGAAACAAAATAATAAACTAGGAATGGGGACAGACAGAGTGACAGTATAATGAACTGGGAATAGGAACAGAGACAGTGTGACAACATAATGAACAGGGATTGGAACAGAGACAATGTGACAATATAATGAACTGGGTATAGGGACAGACAGAGTGACAATATTATGAACGGGGAATAGGGACAGATAGACTGACAATGTAATGAACTAGGAAGAGGGACAGAGTGACAGTATAATGAACTGGGAATAGGGGCAGGTAGAGTGACAATATAATGAAATGGGAATAGGGACAGACCGAGTGACAATGTAATGATCTGGGAAGATGGAATGACAGCGTGATAACATAATGAACTGGGAATAGGAACAGACAGAGTGACAATATAATGATCTGGGAACAGGGACAGAGTGACAACATAATGAACTGGGAATTGGGGCAGACAGAGTGACAAATAATGAACTTGGAATAGGGACAGAGTGATTATAAAATAAACTGTAGAGAGGAACAGACAGAGTGACTAAACAATGAACTGGGAATAGGGACAGACAGAGTGACAATACACTTAACTGGGAATAGGAACAGAGACAGTGTGACAATATAATGAACTGGGACTAGGGACAGAGAGAGTGACAATATAATGAACGGGGAATAAGAACAGACAAAGTGACAATACAATGAACTGGGAGCAGGGACAGCCAGAGTGACAATATAATGAACTGGGAATAGAGACAGAGTCACAATGCAACAAACTGGGAATCGTTACAGATAGAGGGACAATGTAACGAACTGGGAATCGGGACAGAGAGGGACAATGTAATGAACAGGGAATAGGGAAGAACAGAGTGACAATACAATGAACTGGGGATAGGCACAGACAGAGTGACAATATAATAAACTGCGAATAGGGACAGGCAGTGTGACAACATAATGAACTGGGAATAGAGACAGACAGAGAGACAATACAGTAAACGGGGGATAAAAACAGACAGAGTGACAATATAATGAACTGGGAATAGGAACAGAGAGAGTGACAAGAAAATAAACTGGGAAGAGTGACAGAGTGACAATGTACTTTACTGTGACTAGGGACAGACAGAGTGACAATATAATAAACTGGGAATAAGGACAGACAGACTGACAATACCATGAACTGGGGATAGGATCAGACAGAGGGAAAATATAATGAACTGGGAATAGGGACAGACAGACAGTGACAATATAATGAATTGGGAATAGGGACAGACAGAGTGACCATTTATTGAACTGGGAATAGGGGCAGACAGAGTGACAATATAATGAACTGGGAATAGGGACAGACAAGAGTGACAATGCAATGAACTGGGAACAGGGACAGAAAGAGTGAGAATGTAATGAACTAGGAATGGGGACAGAGTGACAATACAATAAACTGGGAATACGAACTGACAGAGTGACAATATAATGAACTGGGAATAGAGACAGACAGAGTGACAATATAATGAAATGGGAATAGGGACAGGCAGAGTGACAATATAATGAACTGGGAATAGGAACAGACAGAGTGACAATATAATGAACTGGGAATAGGGACAGACAGAGTGACAATATAATGAACTTGGAATAGGGACAGAGTGATTATACAATAAACTGTGGAGGGGAACAGACAGAGTGACTAAACAATGAACTGGGAATAGGGAAAGACAGAGTGACAATACACTTAACTGGGAATAGGGAGAGAGACAGCGTGATAATATAATGAACTGGGACTAGGGACAGACAGAGTGACAATATAATGAACGGTGAATAAGAACAGACAGAGTGACAATGTAATGAACTGGGAATAGGGACAGACAGAGTGACAATATAGTGAACTAGGAAGAGGGACAGACAGACAATATAATAATCTGGGAATGGGACAGACAGAGTGACAATATACTGAACACGGAATAGGGACAGAGAGACAATGTAATGAACTGGGAATTGGGACAGAGACTCACGATATCACGAATTGGGAATAGGGACAGACAGAGTGACAATATAATGAACTGGGAATCGTGACAGAGAGTCACAATAGAACAAACTTGGAATAGTTACAGATAGAGTGACAATGAAATGAACGGGACATTGGGACAAAGAGTGACGATATAATGAACTGGGAATAGGGACAGAGTGATTATACAATAAACTGGGGAGAGGAACAGACAGAGTGCCAATAAACTTAACTGGGAATAGGAACAGAGACAGTATGACAATATAATGAACTGGGACTAGTGACAGACAGATTGACAATATAGTGAACGGGGAATAAGAACAGACAGAGTGACAATGTAATGAACTGGGAATAAGGACAGAGAGAGTGACAATACAATGAACTGGGAACAGGGACAGACAGAGTGACAATGTAATGAACCGGGAATAGGGACAGAGTGACAATACAATGAACTGGGAATAGGGTCAGACAGAGTGGACATATAATGAACGAGGAAGATGGACAGAGACAGTGCGACAATATAATGAATTGGGAATAGTGACAGACAGAGCGACAATGTAATGAACTGGGATCAGGGACAGACAGAGTGACAATATAATAAACTGGGAAGAGAGACAGAGTGACAATATACTGAACTGTGAATAGGGACAGGTAGAGTGACAATATACTGAACAGAGAATAGGGACAGAGTGACAACATAATGAACTGGGAATAGGGACAGACAGAGTGACAATATAGTGAACTACGAAGAGAGACAGACGGACAATAAAATAATATGGGAATGGGATGGACAGAGTGACAATATACTGAACAGGGAATAGGGACAGGGAGACAATGTAATGAACTGGGAATTGGGACAGAGACTCACAATAGAACGAATTGGGAATAGGGACAGACAGAGTGACAATATAATGAACTGGGAATCGTGACAGAGAGTCATAATAGAACAAACTGGGGACAGGTACAGACCGAGTGACAATGTAATGAACTGGGAATCGGGACTAAGAGTGACAATATCATGAACAGGGAATAGGAACAGACAAAGTGACAATGTAATGAACAAGAAATAGGGACAGAGAGTGACAACATAATAATCTGAGAATAGAGACAGAGTGACAATATAATGAACTGGGAATATGGACAGATAGAGTGACAATATAATGAAATGCGAATAGGGCAGGCAGAATGACAATATAATCAACCGGGAATAGGAACAGACAATGACAATATAAGGAACTGGGAATAGGGACAGACAGAGTGACAATATAATGAACTGGGAATCGTGACAGAGAGTAACAATATAATGAACAGGGAGTAGAGACAGACAGAGTGACAATATAATAAACTCGGAATAGGGACAGACAGAGTGACAGTATAATGAACTGGGATCGGGACAGAGTGATTATACAATAAACTGGGGAGAGGAACAGACAGAGTGACGATATAATAATCTGGGAATAGGGGTAGACAGAGTGACAATACACTTAACTGGGAATAGGAACAGAGACAGTGTGACAATATAACGAACTGGGAATAGGGACAGAGTGACAATACAATGAACTGGGAATAGGGACAGACAGAGTGACAATATAATGTTCTGGGAACAGGGACAGAGCGACAATATAATGAACTGGGAATAGTGGCGGACAGAATGACAATATAATGAACTGGGAATAGGGAAAGAGTGAAAATATAATGAACTAGGAAGAGGGACAGAGTGACAGTATAATGAACTGGGAATAGGGACAGGTAGAGTGACAATACAATGAAATGGGTATAGGGACAGAGTGGCAATATAATGATTTGGGAACAGGGACAGAGTGACAATATAATGAACTGGGAATAGGGACAGACAGAGTGACAATATAATGAACTGGGAATAGGGACAGAGTGATTATACAATAAACTGGGGAGAGGAACAGACAGAGTGACTAATCTATGAACTGGAAATAGGGACAGACAGAGTGACAATACACTTAACTGGGAATATGAACTGAGACAGTGTGACAATATAATGAACTGGGACAAGGCACAGACAGAGTGACAATATAATGAACGGGGAATAAGAACAGACAGAGTGACAATGTAATAAACTGGGAACAGGGACAGACAGAGTGACAATATAATGAACTGGGAAGAGGGACAGGTAGAGTGACAATATAGTGAACTAGGAAGAGGGACAGACAGACAACATAATAATCTGGGAATGGGACAGACAGAGTGACAATATACTGAACACGGAATAGGGACAGAGAGACAATGTAATGAACTGGGAATTGGGACAGAGACTCACAATAGAACAAATTGGGAATAGGAACAGACAGAGTGACAATATAATGAACTGGGAATAGAGACAAAGAGTGACAATATCATGAACAGGGAATAGGAACAAAGCGACAATGTAGTGAACTAGGAATAGGGACAGAGAGTGACAACATAATGATCTGAGAATAGGGACAGAGTGACAATATAATGAACTGGGAATAGGGACAGATAGAGTGACAAAATAATGAAACGCGAATAGGGCAGGCAGAGTGACAATATAGTCAACCGGGAATAGGAACAGACAATGACAATATAATGAACTGGGAATCGTGACAGAGAGTAACAATATAATGAACAGGGAGTAGAGACAGACAGAGAGACAAGATAATAAACTCGGAATAGGGACAGACAGAGTGACAGTATAATGAACTGGGAATAGGGGCAGATTGATTATACAATGAACTGGGGAGAGGAACAGACAGAGTGACAATGTAATGAACTGGGAATAAGGACAGAGAGAGTGACAATACAATGAACTGGGAACAGGGACAGACAGAGTGACAATGTAATGAACCGGGAATAGGGACAGAGTGACAATACAATGAACTGGGAATAGGGTCAGACAGAGTGGACATATAATGAATGAGGAAGAGGGACAGAGACAGTGCGACAATATAATGAATTGGGAATAGTGACAGACAGAGTGACAATGTAATGAACTGGGAACAGGGACAGACAGAGCGACAATGTAATGAACTGGGAACACGGACAGACAGAGTGACAATATAATAATCTGGGAAGAGAGACAGAGTGACAATATACTGAACTGTGAATAGGAACAGGTAGAGTGACAATATACTGAACAGAGAATAGGGACAGAGTGACAACATAATGAACTGGGAATAGGGACAGACAGAGTGACAAAATAGTGAACTAGGAAGAGAGACAGACAGACAATATAATAATCTGGGAATGGGACGGACAGAGTGACAATATACTGAACAGGGAATAGGGACAGGGAGACAATGTAATGAACTGGGAATTGGGACAGAGACTCACAATAGAACGAATTGGGAATAGGGATAGACAGAGTGACAATATAATGAACTGGGAATCGTGACAGAAAGTCATAAAAGAACAAACTGGGGACAGGTACAGACCAAGTGACAATGTAATGAACTGGGAATCGGGACAAAGAGTGACAATATCATGAACAGGGAATAGGAACAGAGACAGTGTGACAATATAATGAACTGGGAATAGGAACAGAGAGAGTGACAATATAATGAACTAGGAATAGGGACAGAGAGAGACACAAGATAATAAATTGGGAATAGAGACAGACAGAGTGACAACATAATGAACAGAGAGCAGAGACAGACAGAGAAACAAAATAATAAACTAGGAATGGGGACAGACAGAGTGACAGTATAATGAACTGGGAATAGGAACAGAGACAGTGTGACAACATAATGAACTGGGTACAGGGACAGACAGAGTGACAATATTATGAACGGGGAATAAGAACAGACAGAATGACAATGTAATGAACTGGGAATAGGGACAGACAGAGTGACAATGTAATGAACTAGGAAGAGGGACAGACAGACAATATAATAATCTGGGAATGGGACAGACAGAGTGACAATATACTGAACACGGAATAGGGACAGAGAGACAATGTAATGAACTGGGAATTGGGACAGAGACTCACGATATCACGAATTGGGAATAGGGACAGACAGAGTGACAATATAATGAACTGGGAATCGTGACAGAGAGTCACAATAGAACAAACTTGGAATAGTTACAGATAGAGTGACAATGTAATGAACGGGACATTGGGACAAAGAGTGACGATATAATGGGAATAGGGACAGAGTGATTATACAATAAACTGGGGAGAGGAACAGACAGAGTGACAATACACTTAACTGGGAATAGGAACAGAGACAGTATGACAATATAATGAACTGGGACTAGTGACAGACAGATTGACAATATAGTGAACGGGGAATAAGAACAGACAGAGTGACAATGTAATGAACTGGGAATAAGGACAGAGAGGGTGACAATACAATGAACTGGGAACAGGGACAGACAGAGTGACAATGTAATGAACCGGGAATAGGGACAGAGTGACAATACAATGAACTGGGAATAGGGTCAGACAGAGTGGACATATAATGAACGAGGAAGATGGACAGAGACAGTGCGACAATATAATGAATTGGGAATAGTGACAGACAGAGCGACAATGTAATGAACTGGGAACAGGGACAGACAGAGTGACAATATACTGAACTGGGAATCGTGACAGAGAGTCATAATAGAACAAACTGGGGACAGGTACAGACCGAGTGACAATGTAATGAACTGGGAATCGGGACTAAGAGTGACAATATCATGAACAGGGAATAGGAACAGACAAAGTGACAATGTAATGAACAAGAAATAGGGACAGAGAGTGACAACATAATAATCTGAGAATAGAGACAGAGTGACAATATAATGAACTGGGAATATGGACAGATAGAGTGACAATATAATGAAATGCGAATAGGGCAGGCAGAATGACAATATAATCAACCGGGAATAGGAACAGACAATGACAATATAAGGAACTGGGAATAGGGACAGACAGGGTGACAATATAATGAACTGGGAATCGTGACAGAGAGTAACAATATAATGAACAGGGAGTAGAGACAGACAGAGTGACAATATAATAAACTCGGAATAGGGACAGACAGAGTGACAGTATAATGAACTGGGAATCGGGACAGAGTGATTATACAATAAACTGAGGAGAGGAACAGACAGAGTGACGATACAATGAACTGGGAATAGGAGTAGACAGAGTGACAATACACTTAACTGGGAATAGGAACAGAGACAGTGTGACAATATAATGAACTGGGAATAGGGACAGAGTGACAATACAATGAACTGGGAATAGGGACAGACAGAGTGACAATATTATGAACGGGGAACAAGAACAGACAGAGTGACAATGTAATAAACTGGGAATAAGGACAGACAGAGTGACAATATACTGAACAGAGAATAGGGACAGACAGAGTGACAACATAATGAACTGCGAATAGGAACAGACAGAGTGACAATATTATGAGCGGGGAATAAGAACAGACAGAGTGACAATGTAATGAACTGGGAATAAGGACAGAGAGAGTGACAATACAATGCACTGGGAACAGGGACAGACAGAGTGACAATGTAATGAACTGGGAATAGGGACAGAGTGACAATACAATGAACTGGGAATAGGGACAGAGACAGTTTGACAATATAATGAACTGGGAATAGGGACAGAGTGACAATACAATGAACTGGGAAGAGGGACAGACAGAGTGACAATATTACGAACGGGGAATAAGAACAGACAGAGTGACAATGTAATAAACTGGGAATAAGGACAGACAGAGTGACAATACACTGAACTGCGAATGGGGACAGACAGGGTGACAACACAATGAACTGGGAATAGGAACAGACAGAGTGACAATATTATGAACGGGGAATAAGAACAGACAAAGTGACAATGTAATGAACTGGGAATAAGGACAGAGAGAGTGACAATATAATGAACTGGGACTAGGGACAGACAGAGTGACAATATAGTGAACGGGGAATAAGAACAGACAGAGTGACAATGTAATGAACTGGGAATAAGGACAGACAGTGTGAACATATAATGAACGAGGAAGAGGGGCAGAGTGACAATATAATGAACTGGGAATAGGAACAGAGACAGTGTGACAATATTACGAACTGGGAACAGTGACAGACAGAGTGACAATGTAATGAACTGGGAACAGGGACAGACAGAGTGAACATATAATGAATGAGGAAGAGGGACAGAGTGACAATATAATGAACTGGGAATAGGAACAGAGACAGTGTGACAATATAATGAACTGGGACTAGGGACAGACAGAATGACAATATAATGAACGGAGAATAAGAACAGACAGAGTGACAATGTAATGAACTGGGAATAAGGACAGAGAGAGTGACAATACAATGAACTGGGAAGAGGGACAGACAGAGTGACAATATAATGCACTGGGAACACGGACAGACAGTGTGACAATATAATGAACTGGGATTAGGGACAGACCTAGTGACAATATAATGAACTGGGAATAGGAACAGAGAGAGTGACAAGAAAATGAACTGGGAATAGTGACAGAGTGACAATGTACTTTACTGTGAATAGGGACAAACAGAGTGACAATGTAATGAACTGGGAATAGGGACAGATTGAGTGACAATGCAATGAACAAGGAATAGGGACAGAGTGACAGTATAATGAACCGGGAATAGGGGCAGATAGAGTGAAAATGTAATGGTCTGGGAACAAGGACAGAGTGACAACATAATGAACTGGGAATCGGGACAGGCAGAGTGACTATATATTGAACTGGGAATAGGGACAGAGTGACAATACAATGAACTGGGAATAGGGACAGACAGAGTGAACATATAATGAACGAGGAAGAGGGACAGAGTGACAATATAATGAACTGGGTATAGGGACAGACAGAGTGACAATATAATGAACGGGGAATAAGGACAGAGAGAGTGACAATACAATGAACTGGGAACAGGGACAGACAGAGTGACAATGTAATGAACTGGGAACAGGGGCAAACAGAGTGAACATATAATGAAAGAGGAAGAGGGACAGAGTGACAATATAATGAACTGGGAATAGGAACAGAGACAGTGTGACAATATAATGAACTGGGAATAGTGACAGACAGAGTGACAATATAATGAACTAGGAATAGGGACAGAGAGAGACACAAGATAATAAATTGGGAATAGAGACAGACAGAGTGACAACACAATGAACAGAGAGCAGAGACAGACAGAGAAACAAAATAATAAACTAGGAATGGGGACAGACAGAGTGACAGTATAATGAACTGGGAATAGGAACAGAGACAGTGTGACAACATAATGAACTGGGTACAGGGACAGACAGAGTGACAATATTATGAACGGGGAATAAGAACAGACAGAATGACAATGTAATGAACTGCGAATAAGGACAGACAGAGTGACAATGTAATGAACTGGGAATAGGGACAGACAGAGTGACAATATAATGAACTAGGAAGAGGGACAGAGTGACAGTATAATGAACTGGGAATAGGGGCAGGTAGAGTGACAATATAATGAAACGGGAATAGGGACAGACAGAGTGACAATGTAATGATCTGGGAAGATGAAATGACAGCGTGATAACATAATGAACTGGGAATAGAGACAGAGTCACAATGCAACAAACTGGGAATCGTTACAGATAGAGGGACAATGTAACGACCTGGGAATCGGGACAGAGAGTGACAATGTAATGAACAGGGAATAGGGAAGAACAGAGTGACAATACAATGAACTGGGGATAGGCACAGACAGAGTGACAATATAATAAACTGTGAATAGGGACAGACAGTGTGACAACATAATGAACTGGGAATAGAGACAGACAGAGAGACAATATAATGAACTGGGAATAGGAACAGAGAGAGTGACAAGAAAATAAACTGGGAAGAGTGACAGAGTGACAATGTACTTTACTGTGAATAGGGACAGACAGAGTGACAATATAATAAACTGGGAATAAGGACAGACAGACTGACAATACCATGAACTGGGGATAGGATCAGACAGAGGGAAAATATAATGAACTGGGAATAGGGACAGACAGACAGTGACAATATAATGAATTGGGAATAGGGACAGACAGAGTGACCATTTATTGAACTGGGAATAGGGACAGACAGAGTGACAATATAATGAATTGGGAATAGGGACAGACAGAGTGACAATGCAGTGAACTGGGAACAGGGACAGACAGAGTGACAATATAATGAACTGGGAATAGGAAGTTCATTAGATGGGTCGGTGTTTGTACAATGTGTGCAGGAGGGTTTCCTGACACAATATGTCGACAGGCCAACAAGAGGGGAGGCTATATTGGATTTGGTTCTAGGTAATGAACCAGGCCAGGTGTTAGACTTGGAGGTAGGTGAGCACTTCGGGGACAGTGACCACAACTCGGTGACTTTTACTTTAGTGATGGAGAGGGATAATCGTGCGCCGCAGGGCAAGAGCTATAGCTGGGGGCAGGGAAATTATGATGCAGTGAGGCATGACTTAGGATGTGTGGATTGGAAAAACAGGCTTCAAGAGAAGAACACTAATGAGATGTGGGGATTGTTCAAGGAGCAGCTACTGCGTGTCCTCGATAGGTATGTACCAGTCAGGCATGGTGTAAAGGGCCTTGTGAGGCAGCCGTGGTTTAGTAAGGAATTGGAGTCCCTTGTGAAAGGGAAGAAGGCGGCATATGTAAAGATGAGGCGTGAAGGTTCAGTAGGGGCGATTGAGAGTTATAAGGTAGCCAGGAAGGAGCTAAAGAGGGAGCTAAGAGAAGCGAGAAGGGGACATGAAAAGTCTTTAGCTGGTAGGATTAGGGAAAACCCAAAGGCTTTCTATAGGTATGTCAAGAATAAAAGGATGACTAGGGTAGGTATCGGTCCAGTCAAGGATAGTAGTGGGAAGTTGTGTGTGGAGGCGGAGGAGATTGGAGAGACATTAAATCAGTACTTTTCATCAGTATTCACTCAGGAACAGGACACTGTTGCTGATGTGAATATGGAATCACAAATAATTAGAATGGATGCCCTGGAAATATGCAGGGAAGAGGTTTTGGGAATATTGGAAAGGATGAATATAGATAAGTCTCCTGGGCCTGATGGCATTTACCCCAGGATCCTATGGGAAGCTAGGGAGGAGATAGCAGAGCCATTGGCCTGGATTTTTATGTCGTCATTGTCAACGGGAATAGTACCAGAGGACTGGAGGATAGCGAATGTGGTCCCATTGTTCAAGAAAGGGAGTAGGGATAGCCCTAGTAACTATAGGCCAGTGAGTCTGACTTCAGTGGTGGGCAAAGTCTTAGAGAGAATGGTAAGGGATAAGATTTATGAACATCTGGGTAGGAATAACGTGATCAGGGATAGCCAGCATGGTTTTGTGAAGGGCAGGTCGTGCCTCACAAACCTTATTGAGTTCTTTGAGAAGGTGACTAAGGAAGTGGATGAGGGTAAAGCAGTAGATGTTGTGTATATGGATTTTAGTAAGGCGTTCGATAAGGTTCCCCATGGTAGGCTAATGCTAAAACTTCGGAGGTATGGCATTGAGGATACATTAGAGGTTTGGATTAGGAATTGGCTGGCTGGAAGGAGACAGAGGGTAGTAGTTGATGGATTATGTTCATCTTGGAGCGCAGTTACTAGCGGTGTACCACAAGGATCTGTTTTGGGACCATTGCTTTTTGTTATCTTTATAAATGATCTAGAGGAAGGACTTGAAAGCTGGGTAAGCAAGTTTGCGGATGACACAAAAGTCGGTGGAGTTGTGGATAGTGAGGAAGGAAGTGGTAGGTTACAGCGGGATATAGATAAGTTGCAGAGCTGGGCGGAAATGTTGCAAATGGAATTCAATGTAGCTAAGTGCGAAGTTGTTCACTTTGGTAGGAATAACAAGATGATGGATTACTGGGCTAATGGTAGGCTACTTGGTAGTGTGGATGAGCAGAGGGACCTTGGTGTCTATGTACACAGATCTCTGAAAGTTGCCACCCAGGTAAATAGTGCTGTGAGGAAGGCATATGGTGTACTGGGCTTTATTGGCAGAGGAATTGAGTTCCGGAGTCCTGAGGTCATGTTGCAGTTGTATAAGACTCTGGTGAGGCCTCATCTGGAGTATTGTGTGCAGTTTTGGTCGCCATACTATAGGAAGGATGTGGAAGCTTTAGAACGAGTGCAGAGGAGGTTTACCAGGATGTTGCCTGGAATGGTAGGAAAATCTTATGAGGAAAGGCTGAGGCACTTGGGGCTGTTCTCATTGGAGAAGAGAAGGTTTAGGGGAGATCTGATAGAAGTGTATAAGATGATTAGGGGTTTAGATAGGGTAGATACTAAGAACCTTTTACCGCTAATGGAGTCAGGTGTTACTAGGGGACATAGCTTTAAATTAAGGGGTGGTAGGTATAGGACAGATGTTAGGGGTAGATTCTTCACACAGCGGGTTGTGAGTTCATGGAATGCCCTGCCCGTATCAGTGGTGAACTCTCCTTCTTTATGGTCATTTAAGCGGGCATTGGATAGGCATTTGGAAGTTATTGGGCTAGTATAGATTAGGTAGGATTCGGTCGGCGCAACATCGAGGGCCGAAGGGCCTGTACTGCGCTGTATCCTTCTATGTTCTATGTTCTATGTTCTAAACTGTGGAGAGGAACAGACAGAGTGACTAAACAATGAACTGGGAATAGGGAAAGACAGAGTGACAATACACTTAACTGGGAATAGGAACAGAGACAGTGTGATAATATAATGAACTGGGACTAGGGACAGACAGAGTGACAATATAATGAACGGTGAATAAGAACAGACAGAGTGACAATGTAATGAACTGGGAATAGGGACAGACAGAGTGACAATATAGTGAACTAGGAAGAGGGACAGACAGACAATATAATAATCTGGGAATGGGACAGACAGAGTGACAAGATACTGAACACTGAATAGGGACAGAGAGACAATGTAATAAACTGGGAAAAGGACAGGCAGAGTGACAATATACTGAACAGAGAATAGGGACAAACAGAGTGACAATATTATGAACGGGGAATAAGAACAGACAGAGTGACAATGTAATGAACTGGGAATAAGGACAGAGAGAGTGACAATACAATGCACTGGGAACAGGGACAGACAGAGTGACAATGTAATGAACTGGGAATAGGGACAGAGTGACAATACAATGAACTGGGAATAGGGACAGAGACAGTTTGACAATATAATGAACTGGGATTGGAACAGTGACAGTGTGACAATATAATGAACTGGGAATAGGGACAGAGTGACATTACAATGAACTGGGAATAGGGACAGACAGAGTGACAATATTACGAACGGGGAATAAGAACAGACAGAGTGACAATGTAATAAACTGGGAATAAGGACAGACAGAGTGACAATACAATGAACTGCGAATGGGGACAGACAGGGTGACAACACAATGAACTGGGAAGAAGGACAGAGAGAGTGACAATATAATGAACTGGGACTAGGGACAGACAGAGTGACAATATAGTGAACGGGGAATAAGAACAGACAGAGTGACAATGTAATGAACTGGGAATAAGGATAGACAGAGTGAACATATAATGAACGAGGAAGAGGGACAGAGTGACAATATAATGAACTGGGAATAGGAACAGAGACAGTGTGACAATATTACGAACTGGGAACAGTGACAGACAGAGTGACAATGTAATGAACTGGGAACAGGGACAGACAGAGTGAACATATAATGAACGAGGAAGAGGGACAGAGTGACAATATAATGAACTGGGAATAGGAACAGAGACAGTGTGACAATATAATGAACTGGGACTAGGGACAGACAGAATGACAATATAATGAACGGAGAATAAGAACAGACAGAGTGACAATGTAATGAACTGGGAATAAGGACAGAGAGAGTGACAAGACAATGAACTGGGAAGAGGGACAGTCAGAGTGACAATATAATGCACTGGGAACACGGACAGACAGTGTGACAACATAATGAACAGGGAATAGAGACAGACAGAGAGACAATACAATAAATGGGGGATAAAAACAGACAGAGTGACAATATAATGAACTCGGCATAGGTGCAGACAGAGTGACAATATAATGAACTCGGCAGAGGGACAGACAGAGTGACATTATAATGAACTGGGATTAGGGACAGACCTAGTGACAATATAATGAACTGGGAATAGGAACAGAGAGAGTGACAAGAAAATGAACTGGGAATAGTGACAGAGTGACAATGTACTTTACTGTGAATAGGGACAAACAGAGTGACAATGCAATGAACTAGGAATAGGGACAGAGTGACAGTATAATGAACTGGGAATAGGGGCAGGTAGAGTGAAAATGTAATGGTCTGGGAACAAGGACAGAGTGACAACATAATGAACTGGGAATCGGGACAGGCAGAGTGACTATATATTGAACTGGGAATAGGGACAGACAGAGTGACAAATAATGAACTTGGAATAGGGACAGAGTGATTATAAAATAAACTGTAGAGAGGAACAGACAGAGTGACTAAACAATGAACTGGGAATAGGGACATAGTGATTATAAAATAAACTGTAGAGAGGAACAGACAGAGTGACTAAACAATGAACTGGGAATAGGGACAGACAGAGTGACAATACACTTAACTGGGAATAGGAACAGAGACAGTGTGACAATATAATGATCAGGGACTAGGGACAGACAGAGTGACAATACAATGAACTGGGAACAGGGACAGCCAGAGTGACAATACAATGAACTGGGAATAGAGACAGAGTCACAATGCAACAAACTGGGAATCGTTACAGATAGAGGGACAATGTAACGAACTGGGAATCGGGACAGAGAGGGACAATGTAATGAACAGGGAATAGGGAAGAACAGAGTGACAATACAATGAACTGGGGATAGGCACAGACAGAGTGACAACATAATGAACTGGGAATAGAGACAGACAGAGAGACAAAACAGTAAACGGGGGATACAAACAGACAGAGTGACAATATAATAAACTGCGAATAGGGACAGACAGTGTGACAATATAATGAACTGGGAATAGGAACAGAGAGAGTGACAAGAAAATAAACTGGGAAGAGTGACAGAGTGACAATGTACTTTACTGTGAATAGGGACAGACAGAGTGACAATATAATAAACTGGGAATAAGGACAGACAGACTGACAATACCATGAACTGGGGATAGGATCAGACAGAGGGAAAATATAATGAACTGGGAATAGGGACAGACCTAGTGACAATATAATGAACTGGGAATAGGAACAGAGAGAGTGACAAGAAAATAAACTGGGAAGAGTGACAGAGTGACAATGTACTTTACTGTGAATAGGGACAGACAGAGTGACAATATAATAAACTGGGAATAAGGACAGACAGACTGACAATACCATGAACTGGGGATAGGATCAGACAGAGGGAAAATATAATGAACTGGGAATAGGGACAGACAGAGTGACAATATATTGAACTGGGAATAGGGCCAGACAGAGTGACAATATAATGAACTGGGAATAGGGACAGACAGTGTGACAATGTAATGAACTGGGCATAGGGACAGACAAGATTGACAATACAATGAACTGGGAACAGGGACAGACAGAGTGAGAATGTAATGAACTAGGAATGGGGACAGAGTGACAATACAATAAACTGGGAAGACGAACAGACAGAGTGACGATATAATGAACTGGGAATAGAGACAGACAGAGTGACAATATAATGAAATGGGAATAGGGACAGGCAGAGTGACAATATAATGAACTGGGAATAGGAACAGACAGAGTGACAATATAATGATCTGGGAACAGGGACAGAGTGACAATATAATGAACTGGGAATAGGGACAGACAGAGTGACAATATAATGAACTTGGAATAGGGACAGCGTGATTATACAATAAACTGTGGAGAGGAACAGACAGAGTGACTAAACAATGAACTGGGAGTAGGGAAAGACAGAGTGACAATACACTTAACTGGGAATAGGAACAGAGACAGTGTGATAATATAATGAACTGGGACTAGGGACAGACAGAGTGACAATATAATGAACGGTGAATAAGAACAGACAGAGTGACAATGTAATGAACTGGCAATAGGGACAGACAGAGTGACAATATAATGAACTGGGAATAGGAACAGACAGAGTGACAATACAATGAACTGGGAACAGGGACAGCCAGAGTGACAATACAATGAACTGGGAATAGAGACAGAGTCACAATGCAACAAACTGGGAATCGTTACAGATAGAGGGACAATGTAACGAACTGGGAATCGGGACAGAGAGGGATAATGCAATGAACAGGGAATAGGGAAGAACAGAGTGACAATACAATGAACTGGGGATAGGCACAGACAGAGTGACAACATAATGAACTGGGAATAGAGACAGACAGAGAGACAATACAGTAAACGGGGGATAAAAACAGACAGAGTGACAATATAATGAACTGGGAATAGGGACAGAGAGAGTGACAAGAAAATAAACTGGGAAGAGTGACAGAGTGACAATGTACTTTACTGTGAATAGGGACAGACAGAGTGACAATATAATAAACTGGGATTAAGGACAGACTGACTGACAATACCATGAACTGGGGATAGGATCAGACAGAGTGACAATATAATGAACTGGGAATAGGGACAGACAGTGTGACAATGTAATGAACTCAGCATAGGGACAGACAAGATTGACAATACAATGAACTGGGAACAGGGACAGACAGAGTGAGAATGTAATGAACTAGGAATGGGGACAGAGTGACAATACAATAAACTGGGAAGACGAACAGACAGAGTGATGATATAATGAACTGGGAATAGAGACAGACAGAGTGACAATATAATGAAATGGGAATAGGGACAGGCAGAGTGACAATATAATGAACTGGGAATAGGAACAGACAGAGTGACAATATAATGATCTGGGAACAGGGACAGAGTGACAATATAATGAACTGGGAATAGGGACAGACAGAGTGACAATATAATGAACTTGGAATAGGGACAGAGTGATTATACAATAAACTGTGGAGAGGAACAGACAGAGTGACTAAACAATGAACTGGGAATAGGGAAAGACAGAGTGACAATACACTTAACTGGGAATAGGAACAGAGACAGTGTGACAATATAATGAACTGGGACTAGGGACAGAGAGAGTGACAATATAATGAACTGGGAATAAGAACAGACAGAGTGACAATACACTTAACTGGGAATAGGAACAGAGACAGTGTGACAATATAATGAACTGGGACTAGGGACAGACAGAGTGACAATATAATGAACGGTGAATAAGAACAGACAGAGTGACAATGTAATGAACTGGGAATAGGGACAGACAGAGTGACAATATAGTGAACTAGGAAGAGGGACAGACAGACAATATAATAATCTGGGAATGGGACAGACAGAGTGACAATATACTGAACACGGAATAGGGACAGAGAGACAATGTAATGAACTGGGAATTGGGACAGAGACTCACGATATCACGAATTGGGAATAGGGATAGACAGAGTGACAATATAATGAACTGGGAATTAGAACAGACAGAGTGACAATACAATGAACTGGGAACAGGGACAGCCAGAGTGACAATACAATGAACTGGGAATAGAGACAGAGTCACAATGCAACAAACTGGGAATCGTTACAGATAGAGGGACAATGTAACGAACTGGGAATCGGGACAGAGAGGGACAATGTAATGAACAGGGAATAGGGAAGAACAGAGTGACAATACAATGAACTGGGGATAGGCACAGACAGAGTGACAACATAATGAACTGGGAATAGAGACAGACAGAGAGACAATACAGTAAACGGGGGATAAAAACAGACAGAGTGACAATATAATAAACTGCGAATAGGGACAGACAGTGTGACAACATAATGAACTGGGAATAGAGACAGAGAGAGTGACAAGAAAATAAACTGGGAAGAGTGACAGAGTGACAATGTACTTTACTGTGAATAGGGACAGACAGAGTGACAATATAATGAACTGGGAATAGGAACAGACAGAGTGACAATACAATGAACTGGGAACAGGGACAGACAGAGTGACAATACAATGAACTGGGAATAGAGACAGAGTCACAATGCAACAAACTGGGAATCGTTACAGATAGAGGGACAATGTAACGAACTGGGAATCGGGACAGAGAGGGATAATGCAATGAACAGGGAATAGGGAAGAACAGAGTGACAATACAATCAACTGGGGATAGGCACAGACAGAGTGACAACATAATGAACTGGGAATAGAGACAGACAGAGAGACAATACAGTAAACGGGGGATAAAAACAGACAGAGTGACAATATAATGAACTGGGAATAGGGACAGAGAGAGTGACAAGAAAATAAACTGGGAAGAGTGACAGAGTGACAATGTACTTTACTGTGAATAGGGACAGACAGAGTGACAATATAATAAACTGGGAATAAGGACAGACAGACTGACAATACCATGAACTGGGGATAGGATCAGACAGAGTGACAATATATTGAACTGGGAATAGGGGCAGACAGAGTGACAATATAGTGAACTGGGAATAGGGACAGACAGAGTGACAATGTAATGAACTCAGCATAGGGACAGACAAGATTGACAATACAATGAACTGGGAACAGGGACAGACAGAGTGAGAATGTAATGAACGAGGAATGGGGACAGAGTGACAATACAATAAACTGGGAAGACGAACAGACAGAGTGATGATATAATGAACGGTGAATAAGAACAGACAGAGTGACAATGTAATGAACTGGGAATAGGGACAGACAGAGTGACAATATAGTGAACTAGGAAGAGGGACAGACAGACAATATAATAATCTGGGAATGGGACAGACAGAGTGACAATATACTGAACACGGAATAGGGACAGAGAGACAATGTAATGAACTGGGAATTGGGACAGAGACTCACGATATCACGAATTGGGAATAGGGATAGACAGAGTGACAATATAATGAACTGGGAATAAGAACAGACAGAGTGACAATACAATGAACTGGGAACAGGGACAGCCAGAGTGACAATACAATGAACTGGGAATAGAGACAGAGTCACAATGCAACAAACTGGGAATCGTTACAGATAGAGGGACAATGTAACGAACTGGGAATCGGGACAGAGAGGGACAATGTAATGAACAGGGAATAGGGAAGAACAGAGTGACAATACAATGAACTGGGGATAGGCACAGACAGAGTGACAACATAATGAACTGGGAATAGAGACAGACAGAGAGACAATACAGTAAACGGGGGATAAAAACAGACAGAGTGACAATATAATAAACTGCGAATAGGGACAGACAGTGTGACAACATAATGAACTGGGAATAGAGACAGAGAGAGTGACAAGAAAATAAACTGGGAAGAGTGACAGAGTGACAATGTACTTTACTGTGAATAGGGACAGACAGAGTGACAATATAATGAACTGGGAATAGGAACAGACAGAGTGACAATACAATGAACTGGGAACAGGGACAGCCAGAGTGACAATACAATGAACTGGGAATAGAGACAGAGTCACAATGCAACAAACTGGGAATCGTTACAGATAGAGGGACAATGTAACGAACTGGGAATCGGGACAGAGAGGGATAATGCAATGAACAGGGAATAGGGAAGAACAGAGTGACAATACAATCAACTGGGGATAGGCACAGACAGAGTGACAACATAATGAACTGGGAATAGAGACAGACAGAGAGACAATACAGTAAACGGGGGATAAAAACAGACAGAGTGACAATATAATGAACTGGGAATAGGGACAGAGAGAGTGACAAGAAAATAAACTGGGAAGAGTGACAGAGTGACAATGTACTTTACTGTGAATAGGGACAGACAGAGTGACAATATAATAAACTGGGAATAAGGACAGACAGACTGACAATACCATGAACTGGGGATAGGATCAGACAGAGTGACAATATATTGAACTGGGAATAGGGGCAGACAGAGTGACAATATAGTGAACTGGGAATAGGGACAGACAGAGTGACAATGTAATGAACTCAGCATAGGGACAGACAGAGTGACAATGTAATGAACTGGGAACAGGGACAGACAGAGTGAGAATGTAATGAACGAGGAATGGGGACAGAGTGACAATACAATAAACTGGGAAGACGAACAGACAGAGTGATGATATAATGAACGGTGAATAAGAACAGACAGAGTGACAATGTAATGAACTGGGAATAGGGACAGACAGAGTGACAATATAGTGAACTAGGAAGAGGGACAGACAGACAATATAATAATCTGGGAATGGGACAGACAGAGTGACAATATACTGAACACGGAATAGGGACAGAGAGACAATGTAATGAACTGGGAATTGGGACAGAGACTCACGATATCACGAATTGGGAATAGGGATAGACAGAGTGACAATATAATGAACTGGGAATAAGAACAGACAGAGTGACAATACAATGAACTGGGAACAGGGACAGCCAGAGTGACAATACAATGAACTGGGAATAGAGACAGAGTCACAATGCAACAAACTGGGAATCGTTACAGATAGAGGGACAATGTAATGAACTGGGAATCGGGACAGAGAGGGACAATGTAATGAACAGGGAATAGGGAAGAACAGAGTGACAATACAATGAACTGGGGATAGGCACAGACAGAGTGACAACATAATGAACTGGGAATAGAGACAGACAGAGAGACAATACAGTAAACGGGGGATAAAAACAGACAGAGTGACAATATAATAAACTGCGAATAGGGACAGACAGTGTGACAACATAATGAACTGGGAATAGAGACAGACAGAGAGACAATACAGTAAACGGGGGATAAAAACAGACAGAGTGACAATATAATGAACTGGGAATAGGGACAGACCTAGTGACAATATAATGAACTGGGAATAGGAACAGAGAGAGTGACAAGAAAATAAACTGGGAAGAGTGACAGAGTGACAATGTACTTTACTGTGAATAGGGACAGACAGAGTGACAATATAATGAACTAGGAATAGGAACAGACAGAGTGACAATACAATGAACTGGGAACAGGGACAGCCAGAGTGACAATACAATGAACTGGGAATAGAGACAGAGTCACAATGCAACAAACTGGGAATCGTTACAGATAGAGGGACAATGTAACGAACTGGGAATCGGGACAGAGAGGGATAATGCAATGAACAGGGAATAGGGAAGAACAGAGTGACAATACAATCAACTGGGGATAGGCACAGACAGAGTGACAACATAATGAACTGGGAATAGAGACAGACAGAGAGACAATACAGTAAACGGGGGATAAAAACAGACAGAGTGACAATATAATGAACTGGGAATAGGGACAGAGAGAGTGACAAGAAAATAAACTGGGAAGAGTGACAGAGTGACAATGTACTTTACTGTGAATAGGGACAGACAGAGTGACAATATAATAAACTGGGAATAAGGACAGACAGACTGACAATACCATGAACTGGGGATAGGATCAGACAGAGGGAAAATATAATGAACTGGGAATAGGGACAGACAGAGTGACAATATATTGAACTGGGAATAGGGCCAGACAGAGTGACAATATAATGAACTGGGAATAGGGACAGACAGTGTGACAATGTAATGAACTCAGCATAGGGACAGACAAGATTGACAATACAATGAACTGGGAACAGGGACAGACAGAGTGAGAATGTAATGAACTAGGAATGGGGACAGAGTGACAATACAATAAACTGGGAAGACGAACAGACAGAGTGACGATATAATGAACTGGGAATAGAGACAGACAGAGTGACAATATAATGAAATGGGAATAGGGACAGGCAGAGTGACAATATAATGAACTGGGAATAGGAACAGACAGAGTGACAATATAATGATCTGGGAACAGGGACAGAGTGACAATATAATGAACTGGGAATAGGGACAGACAGAGTGACAATATAATGAACTTGGAATAGGGACAGAGTGATTATACAATAAACTGTGGAGAGGAACAGACAGAGTGACTAAACAATGTACTGGGAATAGGGAAAGACAGAGTGACAATACACTTAACTGGGAATAGGAACAGAGACAGTGTGATAATATAATGAACTGGGACTAGGGACAGACAGAGTGACAATATAATGAACGGTGAATAAGAACAGACAGAGTGACAATGTAATGAACTGGGAATAGGGACAGACAGAGTGACAATATACTGAACACGGAATAGGGACAGAGAGACAATGTAATGAACTGGGAATTGCGACAGAGACTCACGATATCACGAATTGGGAATAGGGATAGACAGAGTGACAATATAATGAACTGGGAATAAGAACAGACAGAGTGACAATGTAATGAACTGGGAATAGGGACAGACAGAGTGACAATATAGTGAACTAGGAAGAGGGACAGACAGACAATATAATAATCTGGGAATGGGACAGACAGAGTGACAATATACTGAACACGGAATAGGGACAGAGAGACAATGTAATGAACTGGGAATTGCGACAGAGACTCACGATATCACGAATTGGGAACAGGGACAGCCAGAGTGACAGTACAATGAACTGGGAATAGAGACAGAGTCACAATGCAACAAACTGGGAATCGTTACAGATAGAGGGACAATGTAACGAACTGGGAATCGGGACAGAGAGGGACAATGTAATGAACAGGGAATAGGGAAGAACAGAGTGACAATACAATCAACTGGGGATAGGCACAGACAGAGTGACAACATAATGAACTGGGAATAGAGACAGACAGAGAGACAATACAGTAAACGGGGGATAAAAACAGACAGAGTGACAATATAATAAACTGCGAATAGGGACAGACAGTGTGACAACATAATGAACTGGGAATAGGAACAGACAGAGTGACAATACAATGAACTGGGAACAGGGACAGCCAGAGTGACAATACAATGAACTGGGAATAGAGACAGAGTCACAATGCAACAAACTGGGAATCGTTACAGATAGAGGGACAATGTAACGAACTGGGAATCGGGACAGAGAGGGATAATGCAATGAACAGGGAATAGGGAAGAACAGAGTGACAATACAATCAACTGGGGATAGGCACAGACAGAGTGACAACATAATGAACTGGGAATAGAGACAGACAGAGAGACAATACAGTAAACGGGGGATAAAAACAGACAGAGTGACAATATAATGAACTGGGAATAGGGACAGAGAGAGTGACAAGAAAATAAACTGGGAAGAGTGACAGAGTGACAATGTACTTTACTGTGAATAGGGACAGACAGAGTGACAATATAATAAACTGGGAATAAGGACAGACAGACTGACAATACCATGAACTGGGGATAGGATCAGACAGAGGGAAAATATAATGAACTGGGAATAGGGACAGACAGAGTGACAATATATTGAACTGGGAATAGGGCCAGACAGAGTGACAATATAGTGAACTGGGAATAGGGACAGACAGTGTGACAATGTAATGAGCTCAGCATAGGGACAGACAAGATTGACAATACAATGAACTGGGAACAGGGACAGACAGAGTGAGAATGTAATGAACTAGGAATGGGGACAGAGTGACAATACAATAAACTGGGAAGACGAACAGACAGAGTGACGATATAATGAACTGGGAATAGAGACAGACAGAGTGACAATATAATGAAATGGGAATAGGGACAGGCAGAGTGACAATATAATGATCTGGGAACAGGGACAGAGTGACAATATAATGAACAAGGAATAGGGACAGACAGAGTGACAATATAATGATCTGGGAACAGGGACAGAGTGACAATATAATGAACTGGGAATAGGGACAGACAGAGTGACAATATAATGAACTTGGAATAGGGACAGAGTGATTATACAATAAACTGTGGAGAGGAACAGACAGAGTGACTAAACAATGAACTGGGAATAGGAACAGAGACAGCGTGATAATATAATGAACTGGGACTAGGGACAGACAGAGTGACAATATAATGAACGGTGAATAAGAACAGACAGAGTGACAATGTAATGAACTGGGAATAGGGACAGACAGTGACAATATAGTGAACTAGGAAGAGGGACAGACAGACAATATAATAATCTGGGAATGGGACAGACAGAGTGACAATATACTGAACACGGAATAGGGACAGAGAGACAATGTAATGAACTGGGAATTGGGACAGAGACTCACGATATCACGAATTGGGAATAGGGATAGACAGAGTGACAATATAATGAACTGGGGATAAGAACAGACAGAGTGACAATACAATGAACTGGGAACAGGGACAGCCAGAGTGACAATACAATGAACTGGGAATAGAGACAGAGTCACAATGCAACAAACTGGGAATCGTTACAGATAGAGGGACAATGTAACGAACTGGGAATCGGGACAGAGAGGGACAATGTAATGAACAGGGAATAGGGAAGAACAGAGTGACAATACAATCAACTGGGGATAGGCACAGACAGAGTGACAACATAATGAACTGGGAATAGAGACAGACAGAGAGACAATACAGTAAACGGGGGATAAAAACAGACAGAGTGACAATATAATAAACTGCGAATAGGGACAGACAGTGTGACAACATAATGAACTGGGAATAGAGACAGACAGAGAGACAATACAGTAAACGGGGGATAAAAACAGACAGAGTGACAATATAATGAACTGGGAATAGGGACAGACCTAGTGACAATATAATGAACTGGGAATAGGAACAGAGAGAGTGACAAGAAAATAAACTGGGAAGAGTGACAGAGTGACAATGTACTTTACTGTGAATAGGGACAGACAGAGTGACAATATATTGAACTGGGAATAGGGGCAGACAGAATGACAATGTAATGAACTGGGAATAGGGACAGACAGTGTGACAATGTAATGAACTCAGCATAGGGACAGACAAGAGTGACAATGCAATGAACTGGGAACAGGGACAGACTGACAATACAATGAACTTGGAATAGGGACAGACAGAGTGAGAATGTAATGAACTAGGAATGGGGACAGAGTAACAATACACTCAGACAGACCAGACAGAGGGAAAATATAATGAACTGGGAATAGGGACAGACATAGTGACAATGCAATGAACTCAGCATAGAGACAGACAAGAGTGACAATGCAATGAACTGGGAACAGGGACAGACAGAGTGACAATACAATGAACTGGGAATAGGAACAGACAGAGTGACAATATAATGAACTGGGAATAGAGACAGAGTCACAATGCAACAAACTGGGAATCGTTACAGATAGAGGGACAATGTAACGATCTGGGAATCGGGACAGAGAGTGACAATGTAATGAACAGGGAATAGGGAAGAACAGAGTGACAATACAATCAACTGGGGATAGGCACAGACAGAGTGACAACATAATGAACTGGGAATAGAGACAGACAGAGAGACAATACAGTAAACGGGGGATAAAAACAGACAGAGTGACAATATAATGAACTGGGAATAGGGACAGACCTCGTGACAATATAATGAACTGGGAATAGGAACAGAGAGAGTGACAAGAAAATAAACTGGGAAGAGTGACAGAGTGACAATGTACTTTACTGTGAATAGGGACAGACAGAGTGACAATATAATGAACTGGGAATAGGAACAGACAGAGTGACAATACAATGAACTGGGAACAGGGACAGCCAGAGTGACAATACAATGAACTGGGAATAGAGACAGAGTCACAATGCAACAAACTGGGAATCGTTACAGATAGAGGGACAATGTAACGAACTGGGAATCGGGACAGAGAGGGATAATGCAATGAACAGGGAATAGGGAAGAACAGAGTGACAATACAATCAACTGGGGATAGGCACAGACAGAGTGACAACATAATGAACTGGGAATAGAGACAGACAGAGAGACAATACAGTAAACGGGGGATAAAAACAGACAGAGTGACAATATAATGAACTGGGAATAGGGACAGAGAGAGTGACAAGAAAATAAACTGGGAAGAGTGACAGAGTGACAATGTACTTTACTGTGAATAGGGACAGACAGAGTGACAATATAATAAACTGGGAATAAGGACAGACAGACTGACAATACCATGAACTGGGGATAGGATCAGACAGAGGGAAACTATAATGAACTGGGAATAGGGACAGACAGAGTGACAATATATTGAACTGGGAATAGGGCCAGACAGAGTGACAATATAATGAACTGGGAATAGGGACAGACAGTGTGACAATGTAATGAACTCAGCATAGGGACAGACAAGATTGACAATACAATGAACTGGGAACAGGGACAGACAGAGTGAGAATGTAATGAACTAGGAATGGGGACAGAGTGACAATACAATAAACTGGGAAGACGAACAGACAGAGTGACGATATAATGAACTGGGAATAGAGACAGACAGAGTGACAATATAATGAAATGGGAATAGGGACAGGCAGAGTGACAATATAATGAACTGGGAATAGGAACAGACAGAGTGACAATATAATGAACTGGGAACAGGGACAGAGTGACAATATAATGAACTGGGAATAGGGACAGACAGAGTGACAATATAATGAACTTGGAATAGGGACAGAGTGATTATACAATAAACTGTGGAGAGGAACAGACAGAGTGACTAAACAATGAACTGGGAATAGGGAAAGACAGAGTGACAATACACTTAACTGGGAATAGGAACAGAGACAGTGTGATAATATAATGAACTGGGACTAGGGACAGACAGAGTGACAATATAATGAACGGTGAATAAGAACAGACAGAGTGACAATGTAATGAACTGGGAATAGGGACAGACAGAGTGACAATATAGTGAACTAGGAAGAGGGACAGACAGACAATATAATAATCTGGGAATGGGACAGACAGAGTGACAATATACTGAACACGGAATAGGGACAGAGAGACAATGTAATGAACTGGGAATTGGGACAGAGACTCACGATATCACGAATTGGGAATAGGGATAGACAGAGTGACAATATAATGAACTGGGGATAAGAACAGACAGAGTGACAATACAATGAACTGGGAACAGGGACAGCCAGAGTGACAATACAATGAACTGGGAATAGAGACAGAGTCACAATGCAACAAACTGGGAATCGTTACAGATAGAGGGACAATGTAACGAACTGGGAATCGGGACAGAGAGGGACAATGTAATGAACAGGGAATAGGGAAGAACAGAGTGACAATACAATGAACTGGGGATAGGCACAGACAGAGTGACAACATAATGAACTGGGAATAGAGACAGACAGAGAGACAATACAGTAAACGGGGGATAAAAACAGACAGAGTGACAATATAATAAACTGCGAATAGGGACAGACAGTGTGACAACATAATGAACTGGGAATAGAGACAGACAGAGAGACAATACAGTAAACGGGGGATAAAAACAGACAGAGTGACAATATAATGAACTGGGAATAGGGACAGACCTAGTGACAATATAATGAACTGGGAATAGGGACAGAGAGAGTGACAAGAAAATAAACTGGGAAGAGTGACAGAGTGACAATGTACTTTACTGTGAATAGGGACAGACAGAGTGACAATATAATAAACTGGGAATAAGGACAGACAGACTGACAATACCATGAACTGGGGATAGGATCAGACAGAGGGAAAATATAATGAACTGGGAATAGGGACAGACAGAGTGACAATATAATGAACTGGGAATAGGGACAGACAGAGTGACAATGTAATGAACTCAGCATAGGGACAGACAAGATTGACAATACAATGAACTGGGAACAGGGACAGACAGAGTGAGAATGTAATGAACTAGGAATGGGGACAGAGTGACAATACAATAAACTGGGAAGACGAACAGACAGAGTGACGATATAATGAACTGGGAATAGAGACAGACAGAGTGACAATATAATGAAATGGGAATAGGGACAGGCAGAGTGACAATATAATGAACTGGGAATAGGAACAGACAGAGTGACAATATAATGATCTGGGAACAGGGACAGAGTGACAATATAATGAACTGGGAATAGGGACAGACAGAGTGACAATATAATGAACTTGGAATAGGGACAGAGTGATTATACAATAAACTGTGGAGAGGAACAGACAGAGTGACTAAACAATGAACTGGGAATAGGGAAAGACAGAGTGACAATACACTTAACTGGGAATAGGAACAGAGACAGTGTGATAATATAATGAACTGGGACTAGGGACAGACAGAGTGACAATATAATGAACGGTGAATAAGAACAGACAGAGTGACAATGTAATGAACTGGGAATAGGGACAGACAGAGTGACAATATAGTGAACTAGGAAGAGGGACAGACAGACAATATAATAATCTGGGAATGGGACAGACAGAGTGACAATATACTGAACACGGAATAGGGACAGAGAGACAATGTAATGAACTGGGAATTGCGACAGAGACTCACGATATCACGAATTGGGAATAGGGATAGACAGAGTGACAATATAATGAACTGGGAATAAGAACAGACAGAGTGACAATGTAATGAACTGGGAATAGGGACAGACCTAGTGACAATATAATGAACTGGGAATAGGAACAGAGAGAGTGACAAGAAAATAAACTGGGAAGAGTGACAGAGTGACAATGTACTTTACTGTGAATAGGGACAGACAGAGTGACAATATAATAAACTGGGAATAAGGACAGACAGACTGCCAATACCATGAACTGGGGATAGGATCAGACAGAGGGAAAATATAATGAACTGGGAATAGGGACAGACAGAGTGACAATATATTGAACTGGGAATAGGGCCAGACAGAGTGACAATATAATGAACTGGGAATAGGGACAGACAGTGCGACAATGTAATGAACTGTTCATAGGGTCACACAAGATTGACAATACAATGAACTGGGAACAGGGACAGACAGAGTGAGAATGTAATGAACTAGGAATGGGGACAGAGTGACAATACAATAAACTGGGAATACGAACAGACAGAGTGACGATATAATGAACTGGGAATAGAGACAGACAGAGTGACAATATAATGAAATGGGAATAGGGACAGGCAGAGTGACAATACAATGAACTGGGAATAGGAACAGACAGAGTGACAATATAATGATCTGGGAACAGGGACAGAGTGACAATATAATGAACTGGGAATAGGGACAGACAGAGTGACAATATAATGAACTTGGAATAGGGACAGCGTGATTATACAATAAACTGTGGAGAGGAACAGACAGAGTGACTAAACAATGAACTGGGAGTAGGGAAAGACAGAGTGACAATACACTTAACTGGGAATAGGAACAGAGACAGTGTGATAATATAATGAACTGGGACTAGGGACAGACAGAGTGACAATATAATGAACGGTGAATAAGATCAGACAGAGTGACAATATAATGAACTGGGAATAGGAACAGACAGAGTGACAATACAATGAACTGGGAACAGGGACAGCCAGAGTGACAATACAATGAACTGGGAATAGAGACAGAGTCACAATGCAACAAACTGGGAATCGTTACAGATAGAGGGACAATGTAGCGAACTGGGAATCGGGACAGAGAGGGATAATGCAATGAACAGGGAGTAGGGAAGAACAGAGTGACAATACAATGAACTGGGGATAGGCACAGACAGAGTGACAACATAATGAACTGGGAATAGAGACAGACAGAGAGACAATACAGTAAACGGGGGATAAAAACAGACAGAGTGACAATATAATGAACTGGGAATAGGGACAGAGAGAGTGACAAGAAAATAAACTGGGAAGAGTGACAGAGTGACAATGTACTTTACTGTGAATAGGGACAGACAGAGTGACAATATAATAAACTGGGAATAAGGACAGACAGACTGACAATACCATGAACTGGGGATAGGATCAGACAGAGGGAATATATAATGAACTGGGAATAGGGACAGAGAGAGTGACAAGAAAATAAACTGGGAATAGGGGCAGACAGAGTGACAATATAATGAACTGGGAATAGGGACAGACAGTGTGACAATGTAATGAACTCAGCATAGGGACAGACAAGAGTGACAATACAATGAACTGGGAATAGGGACAGACAGAGTGAGAATGTAATGAACTAGGAATGGGGACAGAGTGACAATACAATAAACTGGGAAGACGAACAGACAGAGTGACGATATAATGAACTGGGAATAGAGACAGACAGAGTGACAATATAATGAAATGGGAATAGGGACAGGCAGAGTGACAATATAATGAACTGGGAATAGGAACAGACAGAGTGACAATATAATGATCTGGGAACAGGGACAGAGTGACAATATAATGAACTGGGAATAGGGACAGACAGAGGGACAATATAATGAACTTGGAATAGGGACAGCGTGATTATACAATAAACTGTGGAGAGGAACAGACAGAGTGACTAAACAATGAACTGGGAGTAGGGAAAGACAGAGTGACAATACACTTAACTGGGAATAGGAACAGAGACAGTGTGATAATATAATGAACTGGGACTAGGGACAGACAGAGTGACAATATAATGAACGGTGAATAAGAACAGACAGAGTGACAATGTAATGAACTGGGAATAGGGACAGACAGAGTGACAATATAGTGAACTAGGAAGAGGGACAGACAGACAATATAATAATCTGGGAATGGGACAGACAGAGTGACAATATACTGAACACGGAATAGGGACAGAGAGACAATGTAATGAACTGGGAATTGGGACAGAGACTCACGATATCACGAATTGGGAATAGGGATAGACAGAGTGACAATATAATGAAATGGGAATAGGGACAGGCAGAGTGACAATATAATGAACTGGGAATAGGAACAGACAGAGTGACAATATAATGATCTGGGAACAGGGACAGAGTGACAATATAATGAACTGGGAATAGGGACAGACAGAGTGACAATATAATGAACTTGGAATAGGGACAGAGTGATTATACAATAAACTGTGGAGAGGAACAGACAGAGTGACTAAACAATGAACTGGGAATAGGGAAAGACAGAGTGACAATACACTTAACTGGGAATAGGAACAGAGACAGAGTGACAATATAATGAACTGGGACTAGGGACAGACAGAGTGACAATATAATGAACGGTGAATAAGAACAGACAGAGTGACAATGTAATGAACTGGGAATAGGGACAGACAGAGTGACAATATAGTGAACTAGGAAGAGGGACAGACAGACAATATAATAATCTGGGAATGGGACAGACAGAGTGACAATATACTGAACACGGAATAGGGACAGAGAGACAATGTAATGAACTGGGAATTGGGACAGAGACTCACGATATCACGAATTGGGAATAGGGATAGACAGAGTGACAATATAATGAACTGGGAATAAGAACAGACAGAGTGACAATACAATGAACTGGGAACAGGGACAGCCAGAGTGACAATACAATGAACTGGGAATAGAGACAGAGTCACAATGCAACAAACTGGGAATCGTTACAGATAGAGGGACAATGTAACGAACTGGGAATCGGGACAGAGAGGGACAATGTAATGAACAGGGAATAGGGAAGAACAGAGTGACAATACAATGAACTGGGGATAGGCACAGACAGAGTGACAACATAATGAACTGGGAATAGAGACAGACAGAGAGACAATACAGTAAACGGGGGATAAAAACAGACAGAGTGACAATATAATAAACTGCGAATAGGGACAGACAGTGTGACAACATAATGAACTGGGAATAGAGACAGACAGAGAGACAATACAGTAAACGGGGGATAAAAACAGACAGAGTGACAATATAATGAACTGGGAATAGGGACAGACCTAGTGACAATATAATGAACTGGGAATAGGAACAGAGAGAGTGACAAGAAAATAAACTGGGAAGAGTGACAGAGTGACAATGTACTTTACTGTGAATAGGGACAGACAGAGTGACAATATAATGAACTGGGAATAGGAACAGACAGAGTGACAATACAATGAACTGGGAACAGGGACAGCCAGAGTGACAATACAATGAACTGGGAATAGAGACAGAGTCACAATGCAACAAACTGGGAATCGTTACAGATAGAGGGACAATGTAACGAACTGGGAATCGGGACAGAGAGGGATAATGCAATGAACAGGGAATAGGGAAGAACAGAGTGACAATACAATCAACTGGGGATAGGCACAGACAGAGTGACAACATAATGAACTGGGAATAGAGACAGACAGAGAGACAATACAGTAAACGGGGGATAAAAACAGACAGAGTGACAATATAATGAACTGGGAATAGGGACAGACCTCGTGACAATATAATGAACTGGGAATAGGAACAGAGAGAGTGACAAGAAAATAAACTGGGAAGAGTGACAGAGTGACAATGTACTTTACTGTGAATAGGGACAGACAGAGTGACAATATAATGAACTAGGAATAGGAACAGACAGAGTGACAATACAATGAACTGGGAACAGGGACAGCCAGAGTGACAATACAATGAACTGGGAATAGAGACAGAGTCACAATGCAACAAACTGGGAATCGTTACAGATAGAGGGACAATGTAACGAACTGGGAATCGGGACAGAGAGGGATAATGCAATGAACAGGGAATAGGGAAGAACAGAGTGACAATACAATCAACTGGGGATAGGCACAGACAGAGTGACAACATAATGAACTGGGAATAGAGACAGACAGAGAGACAATACAGTAAACGGGGGATAAAAACAGACAGAGTGACAATATAATGAACTGGGAATAGGGACAGACAGAGTGACAAGAAAATAAACTGGGAAGAGTGACAGAGTGACAATGTACTTTACTGTGAATAGGGACAGACAGAGTGACAATATAATAAACTGGGAATAAGGACAGACAGACTGACAATACCATGAACTGGGGATAGGATCAGACAGAGGGAAAATATAATGAACTGGGAATAGGGACAGACAGAGTGACAATATATTGAACTGGGAATAGGGCCAGACAGAGTGACAATATAATGAACTGGGAATAGGGACAGACAGTGTGACAATGTAATGAACTCAGCATAGGGACAGACAAGATTGACAATACAATGAACTGGGAACAGGGACAGACAGAGTGAGAATGTAATGAACTAGGAATGGGGACAGAGTGACAATACAATAAACTGGGAAGACGAACAGACAGAGTGACGATATAATGAACTGGGAATAGAGACAGACAGAGTGACAATATAATGAAATGGGAATAGGGACAGGCAGAGTGACAATATAATGAACTGGGAATAGGAACAGACAGAGTGACAATATAATGATCTGGGAACAGTGACAGAGTGACAATATAATGAACTGGGAATAGGGACAGACAGAGTGACAATATAATGAACTTGGAATAGGGACAGAGTGATTATACAATAAACTGTGGAGAGGAACAGACAGAGTGACTAAACAATGAACTGGGAATAGGGAAAGACAGAGTGACAATACACTTAACTGGGAATAGGAACAGAGACAGTGTGATAATATAATGAACTGGGACTAGGGACAGACAGAGTGACAATATAATGAACGGTGAATAAGAACAGACAGAGTGACAATGTAATGAACTGGGAATAGGGACAGACAGAGTGACAATATAGTGAACTAGGAAGAGGGACAGACAGACAATATAATAATCTGGGAATGGGACAGACAGAGTGACAATATACTGAACACGGAATAGGGACAGAGAGACAATGTAATGAACTGGGAATTGGGACAGAGACTCACGATATCACGAATTGGGAATAGGGATAGACAGAGTGACAATATAATGAACTGGGGATAAGAACAGACAGAGTGACAATACAATGAACTGGGAACAGGGACAGCCAGAGTGACAATACAATGAACTGGGAATAGAGACAGAGTCACAATGCAACAAACTGGGAATCGTTACAGATAGAGGGACAATGTAACGAACTGGGAATCGGGACAGAGAGGGACAATGTAATGAACAGGGAATAGGGAAGAACAGAGTGACAATACAATGAACTGGGGATAGGCACAGACAGAGTGACAACATAATGAACTGGGAATAGAGACAGACAGAGAGACAATACAGTAAACGGGGGATAAAAACAGACAGAGTGACAATATAATAAACTGCGAATAGGGACAGACAGTGTGACAACATAATGAACTGGGAATAGAGACAGACAGAGAGACAATACAGTAAACGGGGGATAAAAACAGACAGAGTGACAATATAATGAACTGGGAATAGGGACACACCTAGTGACAATATAATGAACTGGGAATAGGAACAGAGAGAGTGACAAGAAAATAAACTGGGAAGAGTGACAGAGTGACAATGTACTTTACTGTGAATAGGGACAGAGTGACAATATAATAAACTGGGAATAAGGACAGACAGACTGACAATACCATGAACTGGGGATAGGATCAGACAGAGGGAAAATATAATGAACTGGGAATAGGGACAGACAGAGTGACAATATATTGAACTGGGAATAGGGCCAGACAGAGTGACAATGTAATGAACTCAGCATAGGGACAGACAAGATTGACAATACAATGAACTGGGAACAGGGACAGACAGAGTGAGAATGTAATGAACTAGGAATGGGGACAGAGTGACAATACAATAAACTGGGAAGACGAACAGACAGAGTGACGATATAATGAACTGGGAATAGAGACAGACAGAGTGACAATATAATGAAATGGGAATAGGGACAGGCAGAGTGACAATATAATGAACTGGGAATAGGAACAGACAGAGTGACAATATAATGATCTGGGAACAGGGACAGAGTGACAATATAATGAACTGGGAATAGGGACAGACAGAGTGACAATATAATGAACTTGGAATAGGGACAGAGTGATTATACAATAAACTGTGGAGAGGAACAGACAGAGTGACTAAACAATGAACTGGGAATAGGGAAAGACAGAGTGACAATACACTTAACTGGGAATAGGAACAGAGACAGTGTGATAATATAATGAACTGGGACTAGGGACAGACAGAGTGACAATATAATGAACGGTGAATAAGAACAGACAGAGTGACAATGTAATGAACTGGGAATAGGGACAGACAGAGTGACAATATAGTGAACTAGGAAGAGGGACAGACAGACAATATAATAATCTGGGAATGGGACAGACAGAGTGACAATATACTGAACACGGAATAGGGACAGAGAGACAATGTAATGAACTGGGAATTGCGACAGAGACTCACGATATCACGAATTGGGAATAGGGATAGACAGAGTGACAATATAATGAACTGGGAATAAGAACAGACAGAGTGACAATGTAATGAACTGGGAATAGGGACAGACAGAGTGACAATATAGTGAACTAGGAAGAGGGACAGACAGACAATATAATAATCTGGGAATGGGACAGACAGAGTGACAATATACTGAACACGGAATAGGGACAGAGAGACAATGTAATGAACTGGGAATTGCGACAGAGACTCACGATATCACGAATTGGGAACAGGGACAGCCAGAGTGACAATACAATGAACTGGGAATAGAGACAGAGTCACAATGCAACAAACTGGGAATCGTTACAGATAGAGGGACAATGTAACGAACTGGGAATCGGGACAGAGAGGGACAATGTAATGAACAGGGAATAGGGAAGAACAGAGTGACAATACAATGAACTGGGGATAGGCACAGACAGAGTGACAACATAATGAACTGGGAATAGAGACAGACAGAGAGACAATACAGTAAACGGGGGATAAAAACAGACAGAGTGACAATATAATAAACTGCGAATAGGGACAGACAGTGTGACAACATAATGAACTGGGAATAGAGACAGACAGAGAGACAATACAGTAAACGGGGGATAAAAACAGACAGAGTGACAACATAATGAACTGGGAATAGGGACAGACAGAGTGACAATATAATGAACTGGGAATAGGAACAGACAGAGTGACAAGAAAATAAACTGGGAAGAGTGACAGAGTGACAATGTACTTTACTGTGAATAGGGACAGACAGAGTGACAATATAATGAACTGGGAATAGGAACAGACAGAGTGACAATACAATGAACTGGGAACAGGGACAGCCAGAGTGACAATACAATGAACTGGGAATAGAGACAGAGTCACAATGCAACAAACTGGGAATCGTTACAGATAGAGGGACAATGTAACGAACTGGGAATCGGGACAGAGAGGGATAATGCAATGAACAGGGAATAGGGAAGAACAGAGTGACAATACAATCAACTGGGGATAGGCACAGACAGAGTGACAACATAATGAACTGGGAATAGAGACAGACAGAGAGACAATACAGTAAACGGGGGATAAAAACAGACAGAGTGACAATATAATGAACTGGGAATAGGGACAGAGAGAGTGACAAGAAAATAAACTGGGAAGAGTGACAGAGTGACAATGTACTTTACTGTGAATAGGGACAGACAGAGTGACAATATAATAAACTGGGAATAAGGACAGACAGACTGACAATACCATGAACTGGGGATAGGATCAGACAGAGGGAAAATATAATGAACTGGGAATAGGGACAGACAGAGTGACAATACAATGAACTGGGAACAGGGACAGCCAGAGTGACAATACAATGAACTGGGAATAGAGACAGAGTCACAATGCAACAAACTGGGAATCGTTACAGATAGAGGGACAATGTAACGAACTGGGAATCGGGACAGAGAGGGATAATGCAATGAACAGGGAATAGGGAAGAACAGAGTGACAATACAATCAACTGGGGATAGGCACAGACAGAGTGACAACATAATGAACTGGGAATAGAGACAGACAGAGAGACAATACAGTAAACGGGGGATAAAAACAGACAGAGTGACAATATAATGAACTGGGAATGGGGACAGAGAGAGTGACAAGAAAATAAACTGGGAAGAGTGACAGAGTGACAATGTACTTTACTGTGAATAGGGACAGACAGAGTGACAATATAATAAACTGGGAATAAGGACAGACAGACTGACAATACCATGAACTGGGGATAGGATCAGACAGAGGGAAAATATAATGAACTGGGAATAGGGACAGACAGAGTGACAATATATTGAACTGGGAATAGGGCCAGACAGAGTGACAATATAATGAACTGGGAATAGGGACAGACAGTGTGACAATGTAATGAGCTCAGCATAGGGACAGACAAGATTGACAATACAATGAACTGGGAACAGGGACAGACAGAGTGAGAATGTAATGAACTAGGAATGGGGACAGAGTGACAATACAATAAACTGGGAAGACGAACAGACAGAGTGACGATATAATGAACTGGGAATAGAGACAGACAGAGTGACAATATAATGAAATGGGAATAGGGACAGGCAGAGTGACAATATAATGAACTGGGAATAGGAACAGACAGAGTGACAATATAATGATCTGGGAACAGGGACAGAGTGACAATATAATGAACTGGGAATAGGGACAGACAGAGTGACAATATAATGAACTTGGAATAGGGACAGCGTGATTATACAATAAACTGTGGAGAGGAACAGACAGAGTGACTAAACAATGAACTGGGAATAGGAACAGAGACAGTGTGATAATATAATGAACTGGGAATAGGAACAGAGACAGTGTGATAATATAATGAACTGGGAATAGGGACAGACAGAGTGACAATATAATGAACGGTGAATAAGAACAGACAGAGTGACAATATAGTGAACTAGGAAGAGGGACAGACAGACAATATAATAATCTGGGAATGGGACAGACAGAGTGACAATATACTGAACACGGAATAGGGACAGAGAGACAATGTAATGAACTGGGAATTGGGACAGAGACTCACGATATCACGAATTGGGAATAGGGACAGACAGAGTGACAATATAATGAACTGGGAATAAGAACAGACAGAATGACAATACAATGAACTGGGAACAGGGACAGCCAGAGTGACAATACAATGAACTGGGAATAGAGACAGAGTCACAATGCAACAAACTGGGAATCGTTACAGATAGAGGGACAATGTAACGAACTGGGAATCGGGACAGAGAGGGACAATGTAATGAACAGGGAATAGGGAAGAACAGAGTGACAATACAATGAACTGGGGATAGGCACAGACAGAGTGACAACATAATGAACTGGGAATAGAGACAGACAGAGAGACAATACAGTAAACGGGGGATAAAAACAGACAGAGTGACAATATAATAAACTGCGAATAGGGACAGACAGTGTGACAACATAATGAACTGGGAATAGAGACAGACAGAGAGACAATACAGTAAACGGGGGATAAAAACAGACAGAGTGACAATATAATGAACTGGGAATAGGGACAGACCTAGTGACAATATAATGAACTGGGAATAGGAACAGAGAGAGTGACAAGAAAATAAACTGGGAAGAGTGACAGAGTGACAATGTACTTTACTGTGAATAGGGACAGACAGAGTGACAATATATTGAACTGGGAATAGGGGCAGACAGAATGACAATATAATGAACTGGGAATAGGGACAGACAGTGTGACAATGTAATGAACTCAGCATAGGGACAGACAAGAGTGACAATGCAATGAACTGGGAACAGGGACAGACTGACAATACAATGAACTTGGAATAGGGACAGACAGAGTGAGAATGTAATGAACTAGGAATGGGGACAGAGTGACAATACACTCAGACAGACCAGACAGAGGGAAAATATAATGAACTGGGAATAGGGACAGACATAGTGACAATGCAATGAACTCAGCATAGGGACAGACAAGAGTGACAATGCAATGAACTGGGAACAGGGACAGACAGAGTGACAATACAATGAACTGGGAATAGGGACAGACAGAGTGAGAATGTAACGAACTAGGAATGGGGACAGAGTGACAATACAATAAACTGGGAATACGAACAGACAGAGTGACAAAATAATGAAATGGGAATAGGGACAGACAGAGTGACAATATAATGAACTGGGAATAGAGGCAGACAGAGTGACAATGTAATGATCTGGGAAGATGGAATGACAGCGTGATAACATAATGAACTGGGAATAGGAACATTCAGAGTGACAATATAATGATCTGGGAACAGGGACCGAGTGACAATATAATGAACTGGGAATAGGGACAGACAGAGTGACAATGCAATGAACTTGGAATAGGGACAGAGTGATGATACAATAAACTGTGGAGAGGAACAGACAGAGTGACTAAACAATGAACTGGGAATAGGGACAGACGGAGAGACAAGACACTTAACTGGGAATAGGAACAGAGACAGTGTGACAATATAATGAACTGGGACTAGGGACAGACAGAGTGACAATATAATGAACGGGGAATAAGAACAGACAGAGTGACAATGTAATAACTTGGAATAAGGACAGACAGAGTGACAATGTAATGAACTGGCAATCGGGACAGACAGACTGGACATATAATGAACGAGGAAGAGGGACAGAGTGACAATATAATGAACTGGGAATAGGAACAGAGACAGTGTGACAACATAATGAACTGGGAATAGTGACAGCCAGAGTGACAATATAATGAACTGTGAATAGGGACAGGTAGAGTGACAATATACTGAATAGGGAATAGGGACAGACAGTGACAATATAATGAACTGGGAATAGGGACAGACAGAGAGACAATATAATGAACCAGGAATAGGGACAGTGAAACACAATGTAATGAATTGGGATTAGGGACAGACAGAGTGACAACATAATGAACAGGGAGCAGAGACAGACAGAGAGACAATATAATAAACTAGGAATAGGGACAGAGTGACAGTATAATGAACTGGGAATAGCAACAGAGACAGTGTGACAATATAATGAACTGGGTATAGGGACAGACAGAGTGACAATATTATGAACAGGGAATAAGGACAGACAGAGTGACAATATTATGAACAGGGAATAAGGACAGACAGAGTGACAATGTAATGAACTGGGATTAAGGACAGACAGAGTGACAATAAAATGAACTGGGAACAGGGACAGACAGAGTGACAATGTATTGAACTGGGAATAGGGACAGAGTGAAAATATAATGAACTAGGAAGAGGGACAGAGTGACAGTATAATGAACTGGGAATAGAGAGAGACAGATTGACAATGTAATGATCTGGGAAGATGGAATGACAGCGTGATAACATAATGAACTGGGAATAGGAACAGACAGAGTAACAATATAATGATCTGGGAACAGGGACAGAGGGACAACATAATGAACCTGGAATAGGGACAGACAGAGTGGCAATACAATGAACTGGGGATTGGAACCGACAGAGTGACAATATAATGAACTGGGAATAGGGACAGACAGATTGACAATGTAATGAACTCAGCATAGGGACGGAAACAGTGACAATATAATGAACTAGGAATAGGGACAGACAGAGTGACAACATAATGAACTGGGAAGAGGGACAGACAGTGTGACAATCTCATGATCTGGGAATAGGGGCGAAGAGTGACAAAATAATGAACTGGAACTAGGGACAGATAGAGTGACAATATAATGAACTGGGAATAGGGACAGAGAGTGATAATAAAATAATCTGATAATAGGGACAAAGTGACATTATAATGAACTGGGAATAGACACAGACAGAGTGACAATATAAAGAACTGGGAATAGGGACAGACAGAGTGACGCTATAATGGACTGGGATAGGGACAGACAGGAGAATCGGAACAGACAGAGTAACAATGTAATGAACTAGGAATATAGACAGACAGAGTGACAAGAAAATTACCTGGGAATAGAGACAGACAGAGTGACAAATTAATGTGCTGGGAATCTGGACAGAGTGACAATACAATGAACTGGAAATAGAGACAGACAGAGTGACAATGTAATGAACTGGGAATGGGGACAAAGTGACAATATAATGAACTGGGAATACGAACAGAGTGACAATGCAATGAACTCGGAATAGGAACAGACGGAGTGACAACATAATGAACTGGGAATAGGGACAGACAGAGTGACAATCTCATGATATGGGAATAGGGGCTAAGAGTGACAATACAATAAACGGGGATAGGGACAGACAGGGAGAAAATTTTATCAACCGAGAATCGGAACAGACAGAGTAACAATGTAATGAACTAGGAATAGGGACAGACAGAGTGACAAGAAAATTACCTGGGAATAGAGACAGACAGAGTGACAATATAATGAGCTGGGAATACGGACATTGTGACAATACAATGAACTGGGAATAGGGACAGACAGTGACAATGTAATCAACTAGGAATAGGGACAGACAGAATGACAATATAATGAATTGGGAATACGAACAGAGTGACAATACAATGAACTGGGAATAGGGACAGACAGAGTGAGAATGTAATGAACTAGGAATGGGGACAGAGTGACAATATAATAAACTGGGAATCGGGACAGACAGAGTGACAATATAATGAACAGGGAGTAGGAACAGACAGAGTGACAATGTAATGAACTGGGAATATTGACAGACAGGGTGAAAATATTATCAACTGGGAATCGGAACAAACAGAGTAACAATGTAATGAACGAGGAAAGGGGACAGACATAGTGACAATATAATGAACAGGGAGTAGGCACAGACAGAGTGACAATGTAATGAACTCGGGATAGGGACAGAGTGACAATGTAATGAACTGGAAATAGTGACAGATAGAGTGACAATATAATGAAATGGGAATAGGGACAGAGTCACAATTCAATAAACTGGGAATACATAGGGACAGACAGAGTGACAATATAATGAACTAGGAATAGGGACAGAGTCACAATTCAATAAACTTGGAATCGTTACAGATAGAGTGACAATGTAATGAACTGGGAATCGGGACAGAGAGTGACAATGTAATGAACACTGAATAGGGAAGAACAGAGTGACAATATAATGAACTGGGGATAGGCACAGACAGAGTGGCAATATAATTAACTGGGAATAGGGACAGACAGAGTGACAATATTAACAACTGGCAATAGGAACAGACAGTGTGACAACATAATGAACTGGGAATAGTGACAGAGTGACAATATAATGAACTGGGAACAGGGACAGACAGAGTGACAATCCAATAAACGGGAGATAGGAACAGACAGAGTGACAACATAATGAACTGGGAATAGTGACAGAGTGACAATATAATGAACTGGGAACAGGGACAGACAGAATGACAATACAATAAACGGGAGATAGGAACAGACAGAGTGACAATATAATGAATTGGGAATAGGGACAGAGTGATAATACAATGAACTCCGGATAGGAACGGACAGAGTGAGTATATAATGAATTGGGAACAGGGACAGACAGAGTAACAACATAATGAACTGGGAATAGGAACAGACAGAGTGACAAGAAAATGCACTGGGAATAGTGACAGAGTGACAATGTACTTAACTGTGAATAGGGACAAACAGAGTGACAATATAATAAACTGGGAATAGAGACAAACAGAGTGACAATACAATGAACTGGGGATAGGACCAGATAGAGTGACAATACTATTTACTGGGAATAGAGACAGACGGAACGACAATATAATGAGCTGGGAATACAGACAGACAGAGTGACAACACAATGAACTGGGAATAGGGACAAACAGAATGACAATGTAATGTACTGGGAATGGGGTCAGAGTGACAATATAATGAACTGGGAATAGGAACAGAGAGAGTGACAAGAAAATGAACTGGGAATAGTGGCAGAGTGACAATGTACTTGACTGTGAATAGGGACAGACAGAGAGACAATACAATAAACGGGGGATAAAAACAGACAGAGTGACAATATAACGAACTGGGAATACGGACAGACAGAGTGACAGTATAATGAACTGGGAATACGGACAGAGCGAGTTAAAATATAATGAACTGGGAATAGGAGCAGAGAGAGTGACAAGAAAATGAACTGGGAATAATGACAGAGTGACAATGTACTTAACTGTGAATAGGGACAGACAGAGTGACAATATAAAAAACTGGGAATAGGGACAGACAGACTGACAATACCATGAACTGGGGATAGGATCAGACAGAGGGAATATATAATGAACTGGGAATAGGGACAGACAGAGTGACAATACAATAAATGGGGGATAGGAACAGACAGAATGACAATACAATGAACTGGGAATAGGGACAGACAGAGTGGCAATACAATGAACTGGGGATTGGAACCGATAGAGTGACAATATAATGAATTGGGAATACGAACAGACAGAGTGACAACATTATGAACTGGAAATAGGGGCTAAGAGTGACAAAATAATGAACTGGGAATAGAGACAGGCAGAGTGACAATATAATGAACTGGGAATAGGGACAGAGAGTGATAATATAATAATCTGAGAATAGGGACAGAGTGACAATATAATGAACTGGGAATAGACACAGACAGAGTGACAAGATTAAGAACTGGGAATAGGGACCGACAGAGTGACGCTATAATGAACTGGGATAGGGACAGACAAGGAGAAAATTTTATCAACCGAGAATCGGAACAGACAGAGTAACAATGTAATGAACTAGGAATAGGGACAGACAGAGTGACAAGAAAATTACCTGGGAATAGAGACAGACAGAGTGACAATGCAATGAACTGTGAATAGGGACAGACAGAGTGACAATGTAATGAACTGGGAATGGGGGCAAAGTGATAATATAATTAACTGGAAATAGGGACAGACAGAGTGAAAATATAATGAACTGGGAATAGGGACAGACCTAGTGACAATATAATGAACTGGGAATAGGAACAGAGAGAGTGACAAGAAAATGAACTGGGAATAGTGACAGAGTGACAATGTAATGAACTCGGGATAGGGACAGACAGAGAGACAATACAATAAACGGGGGATAAAAACAGACAGAGTGACAATATAATGAACTGGGAATATGGACAGACAGAGTGACAATATTTACAACTGGGAATAGGAAGAGACAGAGTGACAATATAATGAACTGGGAATAGGGACAGACAGAGTGAAAATATAATGAAATGGGAATACGGACAGAGAGAGTGACAAGAAAATGAACTGGGAATAGTGACAGAGTGACAATGTACTTAACTGTGAATAGGGACAGACAGAGTGACAATATAATAAACTGGGAATAGGGACAGACAAACTGACAATACCATGAACTGGGGATAGGACCAGAAAGAGGGAAAATGTAATGAACTGGGAATAGGGACAGACAGTCTGACAACATAACGAACTGAGAATAGGAACAAAGTGACAATATAATGAGCTGGGAATACGGCCAGATAGAGGGACAATACAATGAACTGGGCATAGGGACAGACAGTCTGACAACATAACGAACTGGGAATAGGAACAAAGTGACAACATAATGAACCTGGAATAGGGACAGACAGAGTGGCAATACAATGAACTGGGGATTGGAACCGACAGAGTGACAATATAATGAACTGGGAATAGGGACAGACAGATTGACAATGTAATGAACTCAGCATAGGGACGGAAACAGTGACAATATAATGAACTAGGAATAGGGACAGACAGAGTGACAACATAATGAACTGGGAAGAGGGACAGACAGTGTGACAATCTCATGATCTGGGAATAGGGGCTAAGAGTGACAAAATAATGAACTGGAACTAGGGACAGATAGAGTGACAATATAATGAACTGGGAGTAGGGACAGAGAGTGATAATAAAATAATCTGATAATAGGGACAAAGTGACATTATAAAGAACTGGGAATAGGGACAGACGGAGTGACGCTATAATGGACTGGGATAGGGACAGACAGGGAGAAAATTTTATCAACCGAGAATCGGAACAGACAGAGTAACAATGTAATGAACTAGGAATATAGACAGACAGAGTGACAAGAAAATTACCTGGGAATAGAGACAGACAGAGTGACAAATTAATGTGCTGGGAATATGGACAGAGTGACAATACAATGAACTGGAAATAGGGACAGACAGAGTGACAATGTAATGAACTGGGAATGGGGACAAAGTGACAATATAATGAACTGGAAATAGGGACAGACAGAATGACAATATAATGAATTGGGAATACGAACAGAGTGACAATGCAATGAACTCGGAATAGGAACAGACGGAGTGACAACATAATGAACTGGGAATAGGGACAGACAGTGACAATCTCGATATGGGAATAGGGGCTAAGAGTGACAAAACAATAAACTGGGAGTAGTGACAGACAGAGTGACAATATAATGAACTGGGGATAGGGACCAACAGAGTGACGCTATAATAAACTGGGATAGGGACAGACAGGGAGAAAATTTTATCAACCGAGAATCGGAACAGACAGAGTAACAATGTAATGAACTAGGAATAGGGACAGACAGAGTGACAAGAAAATTACCTGGGAATAGAGACAGACAGAGTGACAATATAATGAGCTGGGAATACGGACATTGTGACAATACAATGAACTGGGAATAGGGACAGACAGTGACAATGTAATCAACTAGGAATAGGGACAGACAGAATGACAATATAATGAATTGGGAATACGAACAGAGTGACAATACAATGAACTGGGAATAGGGACAGACAGAGTGAGAATGTAATGAACTAGGAATGGGGACAGAGTGACAATATAATAAACTGGGAATCGGGACAGACAGAGTGACAATATAACGAACAGGGAGTAGGAACAGACAGAGTGACAATGTAATGAACTGGGAATAGGGACAGAGTGACAATGTAATGAATTGGAAATATTGACAGATAGAGTGACAATATAAAGAAATGGGAATAGGGCAGACAGAGTGACAATATAATCAACAGTGAAGACAGAGGGACAGACAGAGTGACAATATAATGTACTAGGAATTGGGACAGATAGAGTGAAAATATAATGAACTGGGAATAGGGACAGAGTGACAATATAATGAACTGGAAATGGGAACAGACAGTGGCAAGAAAATGAACTGGGAATAGGGACAGAGTGATAATACAATGAACTGGGGATAGGAACGGCCAGAGTGAGTATATAATGAATTGGGAATAGGGACAGATAGAGTAACAACATAATGTACTGGGAATAAGAACAGACAGAGTGACAAGAAAATGAACTGCGAATAGCGACAGAGTGGCAATGTACTTAACTGTGAATAGGGACAGACAGAGTGACAATATAATAAACTGGGAATAGGGACACACAGAGTGACAATACAATGAACTGGGGATAGGAACAGACAGAGTGACAATATTATTAACTGGGAATAGAGAGAGACGGAGTGACAATATAATGAGCTGGGAATACAGACAGACAGAGTGACAACACAATGAACTGGGAATAGGGACAGACAGTGACAATGTAATGAACTCGGGATAGGGACAGACAGAGTGACAATATAATGAACTGGGAATATTGACAGACAGGGTGAAAATATTATCAACTGGGAATCGGAACTAAACAGAGTAACAAGGTAATGAACTAGGAATAGGGACAGACAGAGTGACAATATAATGAACAGGGAGTAGGGACCGACAGAGTGACAATGTAATGAACTCGGGATAGGGACAGACAGAGTGACAATGTAATGAACTGGGAATAGGGGCAGAGTGACAATGTAATGAATTGGAAATAGTGACAGGTAGAGTGACAATATAATGAAATGGGAATAGGGACAGAGTCACAATTCAAAAAACTGGGAATACATAGGGACAGACAGAGTGACAATATAATGAACTAGGAATAGGGACAAAGTCACAATTCAATAAACTGGGAATCGTTACAGATAGAGTGACAATGTAATGAACTGGGAATCGGGACAGAGAGTGACAATGTAATGAACAGGGAATAGGGAAGAACAGAGTGACAATATAATGAACTGGGGATAGGCACAGACAGAGTGACAATATAATAAACTGGGAATAGGGACAGACAGAGTGGCAATATAATGAATTGGGAATCGTGACAGAGAGTAACAATATAATGAACAGGGAGTAGAGATAGACAGAGTGACAATATAATGCACTGGGAACACGGACAGACAGAGTGACAATACAATGAATTGGGAATCGTGACAGAGAGTAACAATATAATGAACAGGGAGTAGAGATAGACAGAGTGACAATATAATGCACTGGGAACACGGACAGACAGAGTGAACAATACAATGAACTGGGAATTGGGACAGACAGAGTGACAATGTAAAGAACTGGGGATAGAGACAGAGTCACAATACAACAAACTGGGAATCGTTACAGATAGAGTGACAATGTAATGAACTGGGAATCGGGACAGAGAGTGACAATGTAATGAACTAGGAATAGGGACAGACAGAATGACAATATAATGAATTGGGAATAAGAAAAGAGTGACAATACAATGAACTGGGAATAGGGACCGACAGAGTGACAATGTAATGAACTCGGGATAGGGACAGACAGAGTGACAATATAATGAACTGGGAATATTGACAGACAGGGTGAAAATGTTATCAACTGGGAATCGGAACAAACAGAGTAACAATGTAATGAACTAGGAAAGGGGACAGACAGAGTGACAATAAAATGAACAGGGAGTAGGGACAGACAGAGTGACAATGTAACGAACTCGGGATAGGGACAGAGTGACAATGTAATGAACTGGGAATAGGGACAGAGTGACAATATAATGAATTGGAAATAGTGACAGATAGAGTGACAATATAATGAAATGGGAATAAGGACAGAGTCACAATTCAATAAACTGGGAATCGTTACAGACAGAGTGACAATGTAATGAACTCGGGATAGGGACAGACTGAGTGACAATATAATGAACTGGGAATAGGCACAGACAGAGTGGCAATATAATTAACTGGGAATAGGGACAGACAGAGTGACAATATTAACAACTGGCAATAGGAACAGACAGTGTGACAACATAATAAACTGGGAATAGTGACAGAGTGACAATATAATGAACTGGGAACAGGGACAGACAGAGTGACAATATAGTAAACGGAGGATAGGAACAGACAGAGTGACAACATAATGAACTGGGAATAGTGACAGAGTGACAATATAATGAACTGGGAACAGGGACAGACAGAGTGACAATACAATGAACTGGGAATGGGAACAGACAGCAGCAAGAAAATGAACTGGGAATAGGAACAGAGTGATAATACAATGAACTCTGGATAGGAACGGACAGAGTGAGTATATAATGAATTGGGAACAGGGACAGACAGAGTAACAACATAATGAACTGGGAATAGGAACAGACAGAGTGACAAGAAAATGCACTGGGAATAGTGACAGAGTGACAATGTACTTAACTGTGAATAGGGACAAACAGAGTGACAATATAATAAACTGGGAATAGAGACAAACAGAGTGACAATACAATGAACTGGGGATAGGACCAGATAGAGCGACAATACTATTTACTGGGAATAGAGACAGACGGAATGACAATATAATGAGCTGGGAATACAGACAGACAGAGAGACAACACAACGAACTGGGAATAGGGACAAACAGAGTGACAATGTAATGTACTGGGAATTGCAACAGAGTGACAATATAATGAACTGGGAATAGGAACAGAGAGAGTGACAAGAAAATGAACTGGGAATAGTGACTGAGTGACAATGTACTTAACTGTGAATAGGGACAGAGAGAGAGACAATACAATAAACGGGGGATAAAAACAGACAGAGTGACAATATAACGAACTGGGAATATGGACAGACAGAGTCAAAATATAATGAACTAGGAATAGGGACAGACCTAGTGACAATATAATGAACTGGGAATAGGGGCAGACAGCGTGACAATGTAATGAACTGGGAATAGGGACAGACAGTGTGACAATGTAATGAACTCAGCATAGGGACAGACAAGAGTGACAAAGCAATGAACTGGGAATAGGGACAGGCTGACAATACAATGAACTGGGAAAAGGACAGACAGAGTGAGAATGTAATGAACTAGGAATGGGGACAGAGTGACAATACAATAAACTGGGAATACGAACAGACAGAGGGAAATTATAATGAAATGGGAATTGGGACAGACAGAGTGACAATATAATGAACTGGGAATATGGACAGACAGAGTGACAATATAACGATCTGGGAACAGGGACAGAGTGACAATATAATGAACTGGGAATATGGACAGACAGAGTGACAATATAACGATCTGGGAACAGGGACAGAGTGACAATATAATGAACTGGGAATGGGGACAGAGTCACAATTCAATAAACTTGGAATCGTTACAGATAGAGTGACAATGTAATGAACTGGGAATCGGGACAGAGAGTGACAATGTAATGAACACGGAATAGGGAAGAACAGAGTGACAATATAATGAACTGGGGATAGGCACAGACAGAGTGGCAATATAATTAACTGGGAATAGGGACAGACAGAGTGACAATATTAACAACTGGCAATAGGAACAGACAGTGTGACAACATAATGAACTGGGAATAGTGACAGAGTGACAATATAATGAACTGGGAAAAGGGACAGACAGAGTGACAATACAATAAATGGGAGATAGGAACAGACAGAGTGACAATATAATGAACTGGGAATAGGAACAGATAGAGTGACAATATAATGAACTGGGAATAGGGACAGATAGAGTGAAAATATAATGAACTGGGAATAGGGACAGAGTGACAATATAATGAACTGGAAATGGGAACAGACAGTGGCAAGAAAATGAACTGGGAATAGGGACAGAGTGATAACACAATGAACTGGGGATAGGAACGGCCAGAGTGAGTATATAATGAATTGGGAATAGGGACAGATAGAGTAACAACATAATGTACTGGGAATAAGAACAGACAGAGTGACAAGAAAATGAACTGCGAATAGCGACAGAGTGACAATGTACTTAACTGTGAATAGGGACAGACAGAGTGACAATATAATAAACTGGGAATAGGGACACACAGAGTGACAATACAATGAACTGGGGATAGGAACAGACAGAGTAACAATATTATTAACTGGGAATAGAGAGAGACGGAGTGACAATATAATGAGCTGGGAATACAGACAGACAGAGTGACAACACAATGAACTGGGAATAGGGACAGACAGTGACAATGTAATGAACTCGGGATAGGGACAGACAGAGTGACAACATAATGAACTGGGAATATTGACAGACAGGGTGAAAATATTATCAACTGGGAATCGGAACAAACAGAGTAACAATGTAATGAACTAGGAATAGGGACAGACAGAGTGACAATATAATGAACTAGGAATAGGGACAGAGTCACAATTTAATAAACTGGGAATCGTTACAGATAGAGTGACAATGTAATGAACTGGGAATCGGGACAGAGAGTGACAATGTAATGAACAGGGAATAGGGAAAAACAGAGTGACAATATAATGAATGGAGATAGGCACAGACAGAGTGGCAGTATAATGAATTGGGAATCGTGACAGAGAGTAACAATATAATGAACAGGGAGTAGAGATAGACAGAGTGACAATATAATGCACTGGGAACACTGACAGACAGAGTGAACAATACAATGAACTGGGAATTGGGACAGACAGAGTGACAATGTAAAGAACTAGGAATGGGGACAGAGTGACAAGATAATAAACTGGGAATAGGGACCGACAGAGTGACAATGTAATGAACTGGGAATATTGACAGACAGGGTGAAAATATTATCAACTGGGAATCGGAACAAACAGAGTAACAATGTAATGAACTAGGAAAGGGGACAGACAGAGTGACAATATAATGAACAGGGAGTAGGCACAGACAGAGTGACAATGTAATGAACTCGGGATAGGGACAGAGTGACAATGTAATGAATTGGAAATAGTGACAGATAGAGTGACAATATAATGAAATGGGAATAGGGACAGAGTCACAATTCAATAAACTGGGAATACATAGGGACAGACAGAGTGACAATATAATGAACTAGGAATAGGGACAGAGTCACAATTCAATAAACTTGGAATCGTTACAGATAGAGTGACAATGTAATGAACTGGGAATCGGGACAGAGAGTGACAATGTAATGAACAGGGAATAGGGAAGAACAGAGTGACAATATAATGAACTGGGGATAGGCACAGACAGAGTGGCAATATAATTAACTGGGAATAGGGACAGACAGAGTGACAATATTAACAACTGGCAATAGGAACAGACAGTGTGACAACATAATGAACTGGGAATAGTGACAGAGTGACAATATAATGAACTGGGAACAGGGACAGACAGAGTGACAATACAATAAACGGGAGATAGGAACAGACGGAGTGACAACATAATGAACTGGGAATAGTGACAGAGTGACAATATAATGAACTGGGAACAGGGACAGACAGAGTGACAATACAATAAACGGGAGATAGGAACATACAGAGTGACAATATAATGAACTGGGAATAGGGACAGAGTGATAATACAATGAACTCCGGATAGGAACGGACAGAGTGAGTATATAATGAATTGGGAACAGGGACAGACAGAGTAACAACATAATGAACTGGGAATAGGAACAGACAGAGTGACAAGAAAATGCACTGGGAATAGTGACAGAGTGACAATGTACTTAACTGTGAATAGGGACAAACAGAGTGACAATATAATAAACTGGGAATAGAGACAAACAGAGTGACAATACAATGAACTGGGGATAGGACCAGATAGAGCGACAATACTATTTATTGGGAATAGAGACAGACGGAATGACAATATAATGAGCTGGGAATACAGACAGACAGAGTGACAACACAATGAACTGGGAATAGGGACAAACAGAATGACAATGTAACGTACTGGGAATGGGGTCAGAGTGACAATATAATGAACTGGGAATAGGAACAGGGAGAGTGACAAGAAAATGAACTGGGAATAGTGGCAGAGTGACAATGTACTTAACTGTGAATAGGGACAGACAGAGAGACAATACAATAAACGGGGGATAAAAACAGACAGAGTGACAATATAATGAACTGGGAATACGGACAGACAGAGTGACAATATAATGAACTGGGAATACGGACAGGGCGAGTTACAATATAATGAACTGGGACTAGGAGCAGAGAGAGTGACAAGAAAATGAACTGGGAATAATGACAGAGTGACAATGTACTTAACTGTGAATAGGGACAGACACAGTGACAATATAAAAAACTGGGAATAGGGACAGACGGACTGACAATACCATGAACTGGGGATAGGACCAGACAGAGGGAAAATATAATGAACTGGGAATAGGGACAGACAGAGTGACAATACAATAAACGGGGGATAAAAACAGACAGAGTGACAATATAATGAACTGGGAATACGGACAGACAGAGTGACAATATAATGAACTGGGAATACGGACAGGGCGAGTTACAATATAATGAACTGGGACTAGGAGCAGAGAGAGTGACAAGAAAATGAACTGGGAATAATGACAGAGTGACAATGTACTTAACTGTGAATAGGGACAGACACAGTGACAATATAAAAAACTGGGAATAGGGACAGATGGACTGACAATACCATGAACTGGGGATAGGACCAGACAGAGGGAAAATATAATGAACTGGGAATAGGGACAGACAGAGTGACAATACAATAAACGGGGGATAGGAACAGACAGAATGACAATACAATGAACTGGGAATAGGGACAGACAGAGTGACAATGTAATGAACTGGGAATGGGGACAAAGTGACAATATAATGAACTGGGAATAGGGACAGACAGAATGACAATATAATGAATTGGGAATACGAACAGAGTGACAATGCAATGAACTCGGAATAGGAACAGACGGAGTGACAACATAATGAACTGGGAATAGGGACAGACAGAGTGACAATCTCATGATATGGGAATAGGGGCTAAGAGTGACAAAACAATAAACTGGGAGTAGTGACAGACAGAGTGACAATATAAAGAACTGGGAATAGGGACCAACAGAGTGACGCTATAATAAACTGGGATAGGGACAGACAGGGAGAAAATTTTATCAACCGAGAATCGGAACAGACAGAGTAACAATGTAATGAACTAGGAATAGGGACAGACAGAGTGACAAGAAAATTACCTGGGAATAGAGACAGACAGAGTGACAATATAATGAGCTGGGAATACGGACATTGTGACAATACAATGAACTGGGAATAGGGACAGACAGTGACAATGTAATCAACTAGGAATAGGGACAGACAGAATGACAATATAATGAATTGGGAATAGGGACACACAGAGTGACAATACAATGAACTGGGGATAGGAACAGACAGAGTGACAATATTATTAACTGGGAATAGAGAGAGACGGAGTGACAATATAATGAGCTGGGAATACAGACAGACAGAGTGACAACACAATGAACTGGGAAAAGGGACAGACAGTGACAATGTAATGAACTCGGGATAGGGACAGACAGAGTGACAATATAATGAACTGGGAATATTGACAGACAGGGTGAAAATATTATCAACTGGGAATCGGAACAAACAGAGTAACAATGTAATGAACTAGGAATAGGGACAGACAGAGTGACAACATAATGAACTGGGAAGAGGGACAGACAGTGTGACAATCTCATGATCTGGGAATAGGGGCTAAGAGTGACAATATAATGAACTGGGAATAGGGACAGAGAGTGATAATAAAATAATCTGATAACAGGGACAAAGTGACATTATAATGAACTGGGAATAGACACAGACAGAGTGACAATATAAAGAACTGGGAATAGGGACAGACAGAGTGACGCTATAATGGACTGGGATAGGGACAGACAGGGAGAAAATTTTATCAACCGAGAATCGGAACAGACAGAGTAACAATGTAATGAACTAGGAATATAGACAGGCAGAGTGACAAGAAAAGTACCTGGGAATAGAGACAGACAGAGTGACAATATAATGAGCTGGGAATATGGACAGAGTGACAATACAATGAACTGGAAATAGGGACAGACAGAGTGACAATGTAATGAACTGGGAATGGGGACAAAGTGACAATATAATGAACTGGAAATAGGGACAGACAGAGTGACAATGTAATGAACTGGGAATGGGGACAAAGTGACAATATAATGAACTGGGAATAGGGACAGACAGAATGACAATATAATGAATTGGGAATACGAACAGAGTGACAATGCAATGAACTCGGAATAGGAACAGACGGAGTGACAACATAATGAACTGGGAATAGGGACAGACAGAGTGACAATCTCATGATATGGGAATAGGGGCTAAGAGTGACAAAACAATAAACTGGGAGTAGTGACAGACAGAGTGACAATATAAAGAACTGGGAATAGGGACCAACAGAGTGACGCTATAATAAACTGGGATAGGGACAGACAGGGAGAAAATTTTATCAACCGAGAATCGGAACAGACAGAGTAACAATGTAATGAACTAGGAATAGGGACAGACAGAGTGACAAGAAAATTACCTGGGAATAGAGACAGACAGAGTGACAATATAATGAGCTGGGAATACGGACATTGTGACAATACAATGAACTGGGAATAGGGACAGACAGTGACAATGTAATCAACTAGGAATAGGGACAGACAGAATGACAATATAATGAATTGGGAATAAGGACACACAGAGTGACAATACAATGAACTGGGGATAGGAACAGACAGAGTGACAATATTATTAACTGGGAATAGAGAGAGACGGAGTGACAATATAATGAGCTGGGAATACAGACAGACAGAGTGACAACACAATGAACTGGGAAAAGGGACAGACAGTGACAATGTAATGAACTCGGGATAGGGACAGACAGAGTGACAATATAATGAACTGGGAATATTGACAGACAGGGTGAAAATATTATCAACTGGGAATCGGAACAAACAGAGTAACAATGTAATGAACTAGGAATAGGGACAGACAGAGTGACAATATAATGAACAGGGAGTAGGGACCGACAGAGTGACAATGTAATGAACTCGGGATAGCGACAGACAAAGTGACAATGTAATGAACTGGGAATAGGGGCAGAGTGACAATGTAATGAATTGGAAATAGTGACAGGTAGAGTGACAATATAATGAAATGGGAATATGGACAGAGTCACAATTCAAAAAACTGGGAATACATAGGGACAGACAGAGTGACAATATAATGAACTAGGAATAGGGACAAAGTCACAATTCAATAAACTGGGAATCGTTACAGATAGAGTGACAATGTAATGAACTGGGAATCGGGACAGCGAGTGACAATGTAATGAACAGGGAATAGGGAAGAACAGAGTGACAATATAATGAACTGGGGATAGGAACCAACAGACTGACGCTATAATAAACTGGGATAGGGACAGACAGGGAGAAAATTTTATCAACCGAGAATCGGAACAGACAGAGTAACAATGTAATGAACTAGGAATAGGGACAGACAGAGTGACAAGAAAATTACCTGGGAATAGAGACAGACAGAGTGACAATATAATGAGCTGGGAATACGGACATTGTGACAATACAATGAACTGGGAATAGGGACAGACAGTGACAATGTAATCAACTAGGAATAGGGACAGACAGAATGACAATATAATGAATTGGGAATACGAACTGAGTGACAATACAATGAACTGGGAATAGGGACAGACAGAGTGAGAATGTAATGAACTAGGAATGGGGACAGAGTGACAATATAATAAACTGGGAATCGGGACAGACAGAGTGACAATATAATGAACAGGGAGTAGGAACAGACAGAGTGACAATGTAATGAACTGGGAATAGGGACAGAGTGACAATGTAATGAATTGGAAATATTGACAGATAGAGTGACAATATAAAGAAATGGGAATAGGGCAGACAGAGTGACAATATAATCAACAGTGAAGACAGAGGGACAGACAGAGTGACAATATAATGTACTAGGAATTGGGACAGATAGAGTGAAAATATAATGAACTGGGAATAGGGACAGAGTGACAATATAATGAACTGGAAATGGGAACAGACAGTGGCAAGAAAATGAACTGGGAATAGGGACAGAGTGATAATACAATGAACTGGGGATAGGAACGGCCAGAGTGAGTATATAATGAATTGGGAATAGGGACAGATAGAGTAACAACATAATGTACTGGGAATAAGAACAGACAGAGTGACAAGAAAATGAACTGCGAATAGCGACAGAGTGGCAATGTACTTAACTGTGAATAGGGACAGACAGAGTGACAATATAATAAACTGGGAATAGGGACACACAGAGTGACAATACAATGAACTGGGGATAGGAACAGACAGAGTGACAATATTATTAACTGGGAATAGAGAGAGACGGAGTGACAATATAATGAGCTGGGAATACAGACAGACAGAGTGACAACACAATGAACTGGGAATAGGGACAGACAGTGACAATGTAATGAACTCGGGATAGGGACAGACAGAGTGACAATATAGTGAACTGGGAATATTGACAGACAGGGTGAAAATATTATCAACTGGGAATCGGAACTAAACAGAGTAACAATGTAATGAACTAGGAATAGGGACAGACAGAGTGACAATATAATGAACAGGGAGTAGGGACCGACAGAGTGACAATGTAATGAACTCGGGATAGGGACAGACAGAGTGACAATGTAATGAACTGGGAATAGGGGCAGAGTGACAATGTAATGAATTGGAAATAGTGACAGGTAGAGTGACAATATAATGAAATGGGAATAGGGACAGAGTCACAATTCAAAAAACTGGGAATACATAGGGACAGACAGAGTGACAATATAATGAACTAGGAATAGGGACAAAGTCACAATTCAATAAACTGGGAATCGTTACAGATAGAGTGACAATGTAATGAACTGGGAATCGGGACAGAGAGTGACAATGTAATGAACTAGGAATAGGGACAGACAGAATCACAATATAATGAATTGGGAATACGAAGAGAGTGACAATACAATGAACTGGGAATAGGGACAGACAGAGTGAGAATGTAATGAACTAGGAATGGGGACAGAGTGACAATATAATAAACTGGGAATAGGGACCGACAGAGTGACAATGTAATGAACTCGGGATAGGGACAGACAGAGTGACAATATAATGAACTGGGAATATTGACAGACAGGATGAAAATATTATCAACTGGGAATCGGAACAAACAGAGTAACAATGTAATGAACTAGGAAAGGGGACAGACTGAGTGACAATAAAATGAACAGGGAGTAGGGACAGACAGAGTGACAATGTAATGAACTCGGGATAGGGACAGAGTGACAATGTAATGAACTGGGAATAGGGACAGAGTGACAATATAATGAATTGGAAATAGTGACAGAGTGACAATATAATGAAATGGGAATAGGGACAGAGTCACAATTCAATAAACTGGGAATCGTTACAGATAGAGTGACAATGTAATGAACTGGGAATAGGGACAGAGAGTGACAATATAATGAACAGGGAATAGGGAAGAACAGAGTAACAATACACTGAACTGTGGATAGGCACAGACTGAGTGACAATGTAATGAACTCGGGATAGGGACAGACAGAGTGACAATATAATGAACTGGGGATAGGCACAGACAGAGTGGCAATATAATTAACTGGGAATAGGGACAGACAGAGTGACAATATTAACAACTGGCAATAGGAACAGACAGTGTGACAACATAATAAACTGGGAATAGTGACAGAGTGACAATATAATGAACTGGGAAGAGGGACAGACAGAGTGACAATATAATAAACGGGAGATAGGAACAGACAGAGTGACAACATAATGAACTGGGAATGGGAACAGACAGCAGCAAGAAAATGAACTGGGAATAGGAACAGAGTGATAATACAATGAACTCTGGATAGGAACGGACAGAGTGAGTATATAATGAATTGGGAACAGGGACAGACAGAGTAACAACATAATGAACTGGGAATAGGAACAGACAGAGTGACAAGAAAATGCACTGGGAATAGTGACAGAGTGACAATGTACTTAACTGTGAATAGGGACAAACAGAGTGACAATATAATAAACTGGGAATAGAGACAAACAGAGTGACAATACAATGAACTGGGGATAGGACCAGACAGAGTGACAATACTATTTACTGGGAATAGAGACAGACGGAATGACAATATAATAAGCTGGGAATACAGACAGACAGAGAGACAACACAACGAACTGGGAATAGGGACAAACAGAGTGACAATGTAATGTACTGGGAATTGCGACAGAGTGACAATATAATGAACTGGGAATAGGAACAGACAGAGTGACAAGAAAATGAACTGGGAATTGTGACTGAGTGACAATGTACTTAACTGTGAATAGGGACAGACAGAGAGACAATACAATAAACGGGGGATAAAAACAGACAGAGTGACAATATAACGAACTGGGAATATGGACAGAGTCAAAATATAATGAACTGGGAATAGGGACAGACTTAGTGACAATATAATGAACTAGGAATAGGGACAGACAGTGTGACAATGTAATGAACTCAGCATAGGGACAGACAAGAGTGACAAAGCAATGAACTGGGAATAGGGACAGGCTGACAATACAATGAACTGGGAATAGGGACAGACAGAGTGAGAATGTAATGAACTAGGAATGGGGACAGAGTGACAATACAATAAACTGGGAATACGAACAGACAGAGGGAAAATATAATGAAATGGGAATTGGGACAGACAGAGTGACAATATAATGAACTGGGAATACGGACAGAGAGAGTGACAAGAAAATGAACTGGGAATAGTGACAGAGTGACAATGTACTTAACTGTGAATAGGGACAGACAGAGTGACAATATAATAAACTGGGAATAGGGACAGACAAACTGACAATACCATGAACTGGGGATAGGACCAGACAGAGGGAAAATGTAATGAACTGGGAATAGGGACAGACAGTCTGACAACATAACGAACTGAGAATAGGAACAAAGTGACAATATAATGAGCTGGGAATACGGCCAGATAGAGGGACAATACAATGAACTGGGCATAGGGACAGACAGTCTGACAACATAACGAACTGGGAATAGGAACAAAGTGACAACATAATGAACCTGGAATAGGGACAGACAGAGTGGCAATACAATGAACTGGGGATTGGAACCGACAGAGTGACAATATAATGAACTGGGAATAGGGACAGACAGATTGACAATGTAATGAACTCAGCATAGGGACGGAAACAGTGACAATATAATGAACTAGGAATAGGGACAGACAGAGTGACAACATAATGAACTGGGAAGAGGGACAGACAGTGTGACAATCTCATGATCTGGGAATAGGGGCTAAGAGTGACAATATAATGAACTGGGAATAGGGACAGAGAGTGATAATAAAATAATCTGATAACAGGGACAAAGTGACATTATAATGAACTGGGAATAGACACAGACAGAGTGACAATATAAAGAACTGGGAATAGGGACAGACAGAGTGACGCTATAATGGACTGGGATAGGGACAGACAGGGAGAAAATTTTATCAACCGAGAATCGGAACAGACAGAGTAACAATGTAATGAACTAGGAATATAGACAGACAGAGTGACAAGAAAATTACCTGGGAATAGAGACAGACAGAGTGACAATATAATGAGCTGGGAATATGGACAGAGTGACAATACAATGAACTGGAAATAGGGACAGACAGAGTGACAATGTAATGAACTGGGAATGGGGACAAAGTGACAATATAATGAACTGGAAATAGGGACAGACAGAGTGACAATGTAATGAACTGGGAATGGGGACAAAGTGACAATATAATGAACTGGGAATAGGGACAGACAGAATGACAATATAATGAATTGGGAATACGAACAGAGTGACAATGCAATGAACTCGGAATAGGAACAGACGGAGTGACAACATAATGAACTGGGAATAGGGACAGACAGAGTGACAATCTCATGATATGGGAATAGGGGCTAAGAGTGACAAAACAATAAACTGGGAGTAGTGACACACACAGTGACAATATAAAGAACTGGGAATAGGGACCAACAGAGTGACGCTATAATAAACTGGGATAGGGACAGACAGGGAGAAAATTTTATCAACCGAGAATCGGAACAGACAGAGTAACAATGTAATGAACTAGGAATAGGGACAGACAGAGTGACAAGAAAATTACCTGGGAATAGAGACAGACAGAGTGACAATATAATGAGCTGGGAATACGGACATTGTGACAATACAATGAACTGGGAATAGGGACAGACAGTGACAATGTAATCAACTAGGAATAGAGACAGACAGAATGACAATATAATGAATTGGGAATAGGGACACACAGAGTGACAATACAATGAACTGGGGATAGGAACAGACAGAGTGACAATATTATTAACTGGGAATAGAGAGAGACGGAGTGACAATATAATGAGCTGGGAATACAGACAGACAGAGTGACAACACAATGAACTGGGAAAAGGGACAGACAGTGACAATGTAATGAACTCGGGATAGGGACAGACAGAGTGACAATATAATGAACTGGGAATATTGACAGACAGGGTGAAAATATTATCAACTGGGAATCGGAACAAACAGAGTAACAATGTAATGAACTAGGAATAGGGACAGACAGAGTGACAACATAATGAACTGGGAAGAGGGACAGACAGTGTGACAATCTCATGATCTGGGAATAGGGGCTAAGAGTGACAATATAATGAACTGGGAATAGGGACAGAGAGTGATAATAAAATAATCTGATAACAGGGACAAAGTGACATTATAATGAACTGGGAATAGACACAGACAGAGTGACAATATAAAGAACTGGGAATAGGGACAGACAGAGTGACGCTATAATGGACTGGGATAGGGACAGACAGGGAGAAAATTTTATCAACCGAGAATCGGAACAGACAGAGTAACAATGTAATGAACTAGGAATATAGACAGGCAGAGTGACAAGAAAATTACCTGGGAATAGAGACAGACAGAGTGACAATATAATGAGCTGGGAATATGGACAGAGTGACAATACAATGAACTGGAAATAGGGACAGACAGAGTGACAATGTAATGAACTGGGAATGGGGACAAAGTGACAATATAATGAACTGGAAATAGGGACAGACAGAGTGACAATGTAATGAACTGGGAATGGGGACAAAGTGACAATATAATGAACTGGGAATAGGGACAGACAGAATGACAATATAATGAATTGGGAATACGAACAGAGTGACAATGCAATGAACTCGGAATAGGAACAGACGGAGTGACAACATAATGAACTGGGAATAGGGACAGACAGAGTGACAATCTCATGATATGGGAATAGGGGCTAAGAGTGACAAAACAATAAACTGGGAGTAGTGACAGACAGAGTGACAATATAAAGAACTGGGAATAGGGACCAACAGAGTGACGCTATAATAAACTGGGATAGGGACAGACAGGGAGAAAATTTTATCAACCGAGAATCGGAACAGACAGAGTAACAATGTAATGAACTAGGAATAGGGACAGACAGAGTGACAAGAAAATTACCTGGGAATAGAGACAGACAGAGTGACAATATAATGAGCTGGGAATACGGACATTGTGACAATACAATGAACTGGGAATAGGGACAGACAGTGACAATGTAATCAACTAGGAATAGGGACAGACAGAATGACAATATAATGAATTGGGAATAGGGACACACAGAGTGACAATACAATGAACTGGGGATAGGAACAGACAGAGTGACAATATTATTAACTGGGAATAGAGAGAGACGGAGTGACAATATAATGAGCTGGGAATACAGACAGACAGAGTGACAACACAATGAACTGGGAAAAGGGACAGACAGTGACAATGTAATGAACTCGGGATAGGGACAGACAGGGTGAAAATATTATCAACTGGGAATCGGAACAAACAGAGTAACAATGTAATGAACTAGGAATAGGGACAGACAGAGTGACAATATAATGAACAGGGAGTAGGGACCGACAGAGTGACAATGTAATGAACTCGGGATAGCGACAGACAAAGTGACAATGTAATGAACTGGGAATAGGGGCAGAGTGACAATGTAATGAATTGGAAATAGTGACAGGTAGAGTGACAATATAATGAAATGGGAATATGGACAGAGTCACAATTCAAAAAACTGGGAATACATAGGGACAGACAGAGTGACAATATAATGAACTAGGAATAGGGACAAAGTCACAATTCAATAAACTGGGAATCGTTACAGATAGAGTGACAATGTAATGAACTGGGAATCGGGACAGCGAGTGACAATGTAATGAACAGGGAATAGGGAAGAACAGAGTGACAATATAATGAACTGGGGATAGGGACCAACAGAGTGACGCTATAATAAACTGGGATAGGGACAGACAGGGAGAAAATTTTATCAACCGAGAATCGGAACAGACAGAGTAACAATGTAATGAACTAGGAATAGGGACAGACAGAGTGACAAGAAAATTACCTGGGAATAGAGACAGACAGAGTGACAATATAATGAGCTGGGAATACGGACATTGTGACAATACAATGAACTGGGAATAGGGACAGACAGTGACAATGTAATCAACTAGGAATAGGGACAGACAGAATGACAATATAATGAATTGGGAATACGAACTGAGTGACAATACAATGAACTGGGAATAGGGACAGACAGAGTGAGAATGTAATGAACTAGGAATGGGGACAGAGTGACAATATAATAAACTGGGAATCGGGACAGACAGAGTGACAATATAATGAACAGGGAGTAGGAACAGACAGAGTGACAATGTAATGAACTGGGAATAGGGACAGAGTGACAATGTAATGAATTGGAAATATTGACAGATAGAGTGACAATATAAAGAAATGGGAATAGGGCAGACAGAGTGACAATATAATCAACAGTGAAGACAGAGGGACAGACAGAGTGACAATATAATGTACTAGGAATTGGGACAGATAGAGTGAAAATATAATGAACTGGTAATAGGGACAGAGTGACAATATAATGAACTGGAAATGGGAACAGACAGTGGCAAGAAAATGAACTGGGAATAGGGACAGAGTGATAATACAATGAACTGGGGATAGGAACGGCCAGAGTGAGTATATAATGAATTGGGAATAGGGACAGATAGAGTAACAACATAATGTACTGGGAATAAGAACAGACAGAGTGACAAGAAAATGAACTGCGAATAGCGACAGAGTGGCAATGTACTTAACTGTGAATAGGGACAGACAGAGTGACAATATAATAAACTGGGAATAGGGACACACAGAGTGACAATACAATGAACTGGGGATAGGAACAGACAGAGTGACAATATTATTAACTGGGAATAGAGAGAGACGGAGTGACAATATAATGAGCTGGGAATACAGACAGACACAGTGACAACACAATGAACTGGGAATAGGGACAGACAGTGACAATGTAATGAACTCGGGATAGGGACAGACAGAGTGACAATATTGTGAACTGGGAATATTGACAGACAGGGTGAAAATATTATCAACTGGGAATCGGAACTAAACAGAGTAACAATATAATGAACTAGGAATAGGGACAGACAGAGTGACAATATAATGAACAGGGAGTAGGGACCGACAGAGTGACAATGTAATGAACTCGGGATAGGGACAGACAGAGTGACAATGTAATGAACTGGGAATAGGGGCAGAGTGACAATGTAATGAATTGGAAATAGTGACAGGTAGAGTGACAATATAATGAAATGGGAATAGGGACAGAGTCACAATTCAAAAAACTGGGAATACATAGGGACAGACAGAGTGACAATATAATGAACTAGGAATAGGGACAAAGTCACAATTCAATAAACTGGGAATCGTTACAGATAGAGTGACAATGTAATGAACTGGGAATCGGGACAGAGAGTGACAATGTAATGAATTAGGAATAGGGACAGACAGAATCACAATATAATGAATTGGGAATACGAACAGAGTGACAATACAATGAACTGGGAATAGGGACAGACAGAGTGAGAATGTAATGAACTAGGAATGGGGACAGAGTGACAATATAATAAACTGGGAATAGGGACCGACAGAGTGACAATGTAATGAACTCGGGATAGGGACAGACAGAGTGACAATATAATGAACTGGGAATATTGACAGACAGGATGAAAATATTATCAACTGGGAATCGGAACAAACAGAGTAACAATGTAATGAACTAGGAAAGGGGACAGACTGAGTGACAATAAAATGAACAGGGAGTAGGGACAGACAGAGTGACAATGTAATGAACTCGGGATAGGGACAGAGTGACAATGTAATGAACTGGGAATAGGGACAGAGTGACAATATAATGAATTGGAAATAGTGACAGAGTGACAATATAATGAAATGGGAATAGGGACAGAGTCACAATTCAATAAACTGGGAATCGTTACAGATAGAGTGACAATGTAATGAACTGGGAATAGGGACAGAGAGTGACAATATAATGAACAGGGAATAGGGAAGAACAGAGTAACAATACACTGAACTGTGGATAGGCACAGACTGAGTGACAATGTAATGAACTCGGGATAGGGACAGACAGAGTGACAATATAATGAACTGGGGATAGGCACAGACAGAGTGGCAATATAATTAACTGGGAATAGGGACAGACAGAGTGACAATATTAACAACTGGCAATAGGAACAGACAGTGTGACAACATAATAAACTGGGAATAGTGACAGAGTGACAATATAATGAACTGGGAAGAGGGACAGACAGAGTGACAATATAATAAACGGGAGATAGGAACAGACAGAGTGACAACATAATGAACTGGAAATGGGAACAGACAGCAGCAAGAAAATGAACTGGGAATAGGAACAGAGTGATAATACAATGAACTCTGGATAGGAACGGACAGAGTGAGTATATAATGAATTGGGAACAGGGACAGACAGAGTAACAACATAATGAACTGGGAATAGGAACAGACAGAGTGACAAGAAAATGCACTGGGAATAGTGACAGAGTGACAATGTACTTAACTGTGAATAGGGACAAACAGAGTGACAATATAATAAACTGGGAATAGAGACAAACAGAGTGACAATACAATGAACTGGGGATAGGACCAGACAGAGTGACAATACTATTTACTGGGAATAGAGACAGATGGAATGACAATATAATGAGCTGGGAATACAGACAGACAGAGAGACAACACAACGAACTGGGAATAGGGACAAACAGAGTGACAATGTAATGTACTGGGAATTGCGACAGAGTGACAATATAATGAACTGGGAATAGGAACAGACAGAGTGACAAGAAAATGAACTGGGAATTGTGACTGAGTGACAATGTACTTAACTGTGAATAGGGACAGACAGAGAGACAATACAATAAACGGGGGATAAAAACAGACAGAGTGACAATATAACGAACTGGAAATATGGACAGAGTCAAAATATAATGAACTGGGAATAGGGACAGACAGAGTGACAATGTAATGAACTGGGAATAGGGACAGACAGTGTGACAATGTAATGAACTCAGCATAGGGACAGACAAGAGTAACAAAGCAATGAACTGGGAATAGGGACAGGCTGACAATACAATGAACTGGGAATAGGGACAGACAGAGTGAGAATGTAATGAACTAGGAATGGGGACAGAGTGACAATACAATAAACTGGGAATACGAACAGACAGAGGGAAAATATAATGAAATGGGAATTGGGACAGACAGAGTGACAATATAATGAACTGGGAATATGGACAGACAGAGTGACAATGTAATGATCTGGGAAGATGGAATGACAGCATGATAACATAATGAACTGGGAATAGGAACAGACAGAGTGACAATATAACGATCTGGGAAGAGGGACAGACAAAATGACAATATAATGAACTTGGAATAGGGACATAGTGATTATACAATAAACTGTGGAGAGGAACAGACAGAGTGATGAAACAATGAACTGGGAATAGGGACAGACAGAGTGACAATACACTTAACTGGGAATAGGAACAGAGACAGTGTGACAATATAATGAACTGGGATTAGGGACAGACAGAGTGACAATATAATGAACGGTGAATAAGAACAGACAGAGTGACAATGTAATGAACTGGGAATAAGGACAGAGAGAGTGACAATACAATGAATTGGGAACAGGGACAGACAGAGTGACAATATAATGCACTGGGAACACGGACAGACAGCGTGACAATATAATGAACTGGGAATAGAGACTGAGTCACAATGAAACAAACTGGGAATCGTTACAGATAGAGGGACAATGTAACGATTGGGAATCGGGACAGAGAGTGACAATGAAATGAACAGGGAATAGGGAAGAACAGAGTGACAATACAATGAACTGGGGATAGGCACAGACAGAGTGACAATATAATAAACTGGGAATAGGGACAGACAGTATGACAACATAATGAACTGGGAATAGAGGCAGACAGAGAGACAATACAATAAACGGGGGATAAAAACAGACAGAGTGACAATATAATGAACTGGGAATATGGACAGACAGAGTGACAATGTAATGATCTGGGAAGATGGAATGACAGCGTGATAACATAATGAACTGGGAATAGGAACAGACAGAGTGACAATATAACGATGTGGGAACAGGGACAGAGTGACAATATAATGAACTGGGAATAGGGACAGACAGAGTGACAATATAATGAACTTGGAATAGGGACAGAGTGATTATACAATAAACTGTGGAGAGGAACAGACAGGGTGACTAAACAATGAACTGGGAATAGGGACAGACAGAGTGACAATATACTTAACCGGGAAAAGGAACAGAGAGTGTGACAATATAATGAACTGGGAATAGGGACAGAGTGCCAAATAATGAACGGGGAATAAGAACAGACAGAGTGACAATGTAATTAACTGGGAATAAGGACAGAGAGAGTGACAATACAATGAACTGGGAACAGGGACAGACAAAGTGTCAATATAATGCACTGGGAACACGGACAGACAGCGTGACAATATAATGAACTGGGAATAGAGACAGAGTCACAATGCAACAAATTGGGAATCGTTACAGATAGAGGGACAATGTAACGAACTGGGAATCGGGACAGAGAGTGACAATGTAATGGACAGGGAATAGGGAAGAACAGAGTAACAATACAATGAACTGGGGATAGGCACAGACAGAGTGACAATATAATAAACTGGGAATAGGGACAGACAGTGTGACAACATAATGAACTGGGAATACAGACAGACAGAGAGACAATACAATAAACTGGGGATAGGCACAGACAGAGTGACAATATAATGAACTCGGCATAGAGACAGACAGAGTGGCACTATAATGAACTGGGAATAGGAACAGGGTGACAACATAATGAACCTGGAATAGGGACAGACAGAGTGGTAATACAATAAACGGGGGATAGGAACAGACAGAATGACAATACAATGAACTGGGAATAGGGACAGACCTAGTGACAATATAATGAACTGGGAATAGGAACAGAGAGAGTGACAAGAAAATGAACTGGGAATAGTGACAGAGTGACAATGTACTTAACTGTGAATAAGGACAGACAGAGAGACAATACAATAAACGGGGGATAAAAACAGACAGAGTGACAATGTAATGAACTGGGAATATAGACTGACAGAGTCACAATATCATGTACTCGGCATATGAACAGACAGAGTGACAACATTATGAACTGGGAATAGGGGCTAAGAGTGACAAAATAATGAACTGGGAATAGGGACAGAGAGAGATAATATAATAATCTGAGAATACGGACAGAGTGACAATATAATGAACTGGGAATAGACACAGACAGAGTGACAAGATTAAGAACTGGGAATAGGGACCGACAGAGTGACGCTATAATGAACTGGGATAGGGACAGACAAGGAGAAAATTTTATCAACCGAGAATCGGAACAGACAGAGTAACAATGTGATGAACTAGGAATAGGGACAGACAGAGTGACAAGAAAATTACCTGGGAATAGAGACAGACAGAGTGACAATGCAATGAACTGTGAATAGGGACAGACAGAGTGACAATACAATGAACTGGGAATGGGGACAAAGTGATAATATAATTAACTGGAAATAGGGACAGACAGAGTGAAAATATAATGAACTGGGAATAGGGACAGACCTAGTGACAATATAATGAACTGGGAATAGGAACAGAGAGAGTGACAAGAAAATGAACTGGGAATAGTGACTGAGTGACAATGTAATGAACTCGGGATAGGGACAGACAGAGAGACAATACAATAAACGGGGGATAAAAACAGACAGAGTGACAATATAATGAACTGGGAATATGGACAGACAGAGTGACAATATTAACAACTGGGAATAGGAAGAGACAGAGTGACAATATAATGAACTGGGAATAGGGACAGACAGAGTGAAAATATAATGAACTGGGAATACGGACAGAGAGAGTGACAAGAAAATGAACTGGGAATAGTGACAGAGTGACAATGTACTTAACTGTGAATAGGGACAGACAGAGTGACAACATAATGAACTGGGAAGAGGGACAGACAGAGTGACAATGTAATGAACTCAGCATAGGGACGGAAAGAGTGACAATGTAATGAACTAGGAATAGGGACAGACAGAGTGACAACATAATGAACTGGGAAGAGGGACAGACAGTGTGACAATCTCATGATCTGGGAATAGGGGCTAAGAGTGACAAAATAATGAACTGGGACTAGGGACAGATAGAGTGACAATATAATGAACTGGGAATAGGGACAGATAGAGTGACAATATAATGAACTGGGAATAGGGACAGAGAGTGATAATAAAATAATCTGATAACAGGGACAAAGTGACATTATAATGAACTGGGAATAGACACAGACAGAGTGACAATATAAAGAACTGGGAATAGGGACCGACAGAGTGACGCTATAATGGACTGGGATAGGGACAGACAGGGAGAAAATTTTATCAACCGAGAATCGGAACAGAGTAACAATGTAATGAACTAGGAATATAGACAGACAGAGTGACAAGGAAATTACCTGGGAATAGAGACAGACAGAGTGACAATATAATGAGCTGGGAATATGGACAGAGTGACAATACAATGAACTGGAAATAGGGACAGACAGAGTGACAATGTAATGAACTGGGAATGGGGACAAAGTGACAATATAATGAACTGGGAATAGGGACAGACAGTGACAATGTAATGAACTAGGAATAGGGACAGATAGAATGACAATATAATGAATTGGGAATACGAACAGAGTGACAATACAATGAACTGGGAATAGGGACAGACAGAGTGAGAATGTAATGAACTAGGAATGGGGACAGAGTGTCAATATAATAAACTGGGAATCGGGACAGACAGAGTGACAATGTAATGAACTAGGAATAGGGACAGATAGAATGACAATATAATGAATTGGGAATACGAACAGAGTGACAATACAATGAACTGGGAATAGGGACAGACAGAGTGAGAATATAATGAACTGGGAATAGGGACAGACAGAGTGACAATATTAACAACTGGGAATAGGAACAGACATAGTGACAATATAATGAACTAGGAATAGGAACAGAGAGAGTGACAAGAAAATGAACTGGGAATAGTGACTGAGTGATAATGTACTTAACTGTGAATAGGGACAGACAGAGAGACAATACAATAAACGGGGGATAAAAACAGACAGTGTGACAACATAATGAACTGGGAATACAGACAGACAGAGAGACAATACAATAAACTGGGGATAGGCACAGACAGAGTGACAATATAATGAACTCGGCATAGAGACAGACAGAGTGGCACTATAATGAACTGGGAATAGGAACAGGGTGACAACATAATGAACCTGGAATAGGGACAGACAGAGTGGTAATACAATAAACGGGGGATAGGAACAGACAGAATGACAATACAATGAACTGGGAATAGGGACAGACCTAGTGACAATATAATGAACTGGGAATAGGAACAGAGAGAGTGACAAGAAAATGAACTGGGAATAGTGACAGAGTGACAATGTACTTAACTGTGAATAAGGACAGACAGAGAGACAATACAATAAACGGGGGATAAAAACAGACAGAGTGACAATATAATGAACTGGGAATAGGGACAGACAGAGTGACAATATAATGAACTGGGAATAGGGACAGACAGAGTGACAATATTAACAACTGGGAATAGGAACAGACATAGTGACAATATAATGAACTAGGAATAGGAACAGAGAGAGTGACAAGAAAATGAACTGGGAATAGTGACTGAGTGATAATGTACTTAACTGTGAATAGGGACAGACAGAGAGACAATACAATAAACGGGGGATAAAAACAGACAGTGTGACAACATAATGAACTGGGAATACAGACAGACAGAGAGACAATACAATAAACTGGGGATAGGCACAGACAGAGTGACAATATAATGAACTCGGCATAGAGACAGACAGAGTGGCACTATAATGAACTGGGAATAGGAACAGGGTGACAACATAATGAACCTGGAATAGGGACAGACAGAGTGGTAATACAATAAACGGGGGATAGGAACAGACAGAATGACAATACAATGAACTGGGAATAGGGACAGACCTAGTGACAATATAATGAACTGGGAATAGGAACAGAGAGAGTGACAAGAAAATGAACTGGGAATAGTGACAGAGTGACAATGTACTTAACTGTGAATAAGGACAGACAGAGAGACAATACAATAAACGGGGGATAAAAACAGACAGAGTGACAATGTAATGAACTGGGAATATAGACTGACAGAGTCACAATATCATGTACTCGGCATATGAACAGACAGAGTGACAACATTATGAACTGGGAATAGGGGCTAAGAGTGACAAAATAATGAACTGGGAATAGGGACAGAGAGAGATAATATAATAATCTGAGAATACGGACAGAGTGACAATATAATGAACTGGGAATAGACACAGACAGAGTGACAAGATTAAGAACTGGGAATAGGGACCGACAGAGTGACGCTATAATGAACTGGGATAGGGACAGACAAGGAGAAAATTTTATCAACCGAGAATCGGAACAGACAGAGTAACAATGTGATGAACTAGGAATAGGGACAGACAGAGTGACAAGAAAATTACCTGGGAATAGAGACAGACAGAGTGACAATGCAATGAACTGTGAATAGGGACAGACAGAGTGACAATACAATGAACTGGGAATGGGGACAAAGTGATAATATAATTAACTGGAAATAGGGACAGACAGAGTGAAAATATAATGAACTGGGAATAGGGACAGACCTAGTGACAATATAATGAACTGGGAATAGGAACAGAGAGAGTGACAAGAAAATGAAGTGGGAATAGTGACTGAGTGACAATGTAATGAACTCGGGATAGGGACAGACAGAGAGACAATACAATAAACGGGGGATAAAAACAGACAGAGTGACAATATAATGAACTGGGAATATGGACAGACAGAGTGACAATATTAACAACTGGGAATAGGAAGAGACAGAGTGACAATATAATGAACTGGGAATAGGGACAGACAGAGTGAAAATATAATGAACTGGGAATACGGACAGAGAGAGTGACAAGAAAATGAACTGGGAATAGTGACAGAGTGACAATGTACTTAACTGTGAATAGGGACAGACAGAGTGACAACATAATGAACTGGGAAGAGGGACAGACAGAGTGACAATGTAATGAACTCAGCATAGGGACGGAAAGAGTGACAATGTAATGAACTAGGAATAGGGACAGACAGAGTGACAACATAATGAACTGGGAAGAGGGACAGACAGTGTGACAATCTCATGATCTGGGAATAGGGGCTAAGAGTGACAAAATAATGAACTGGGACTAGGGACAGATAGAGTGACAATATAATGAACTGGGAATAGGGACAGATAGAGTGACAATATAATGAACTGGGAATAGGGACAGAGAGTGATAATAAAATAATCTGATAACAGGGACAAAGTGACATTATAATGAACTGGGAATAGACACAGACAGAGTGACAATATAAAGAACTGGGAATAGGGACCGACAGAGTGACGCTATAATGGACTGGGATAGGGACAGACAGGGAGAAAATTTTATCAACCGAGAATCAGAACAGAGTAACAATGTAATGAACTAGGAATATAGACAGACAGAGTGACAAGGAAATTACCTGGGAATAGAGACAGACAGAGTGACAATATAATGAGCTGGGAATATGGACAGAGTGACAATACAATGAACTGGAAATAGGGACAGACAGAGTGACAATGTAATGAACTGGGAATGGGGACAAAGTGACAATATAATGAACTGGGAATAGGGACAGACAGTGACAATGTAATGAACTAGGAATAGGGACAGATAGAATGACAATATAATGAATTGGGAATACGAACAGAGTGACAATACAATGAACTGGGAATAGGGACAGACAGAGTGAGAATGTAATGAACTAGGAATGGGGACAGAGTGTCAATATAATAAACTGGGAATCGGGACAGACAGAGTGACAATGTAATGAACTAGGAATAGGGACAGATAGAATGACAATATAATGAATTGGGAATACGAACAGAGTGACAATACAATGAACTGGGAATAGGGACAGACAGAGTGAGAATATAATGAACTGGGAATAGGGACAGACAGAGTGACAATATTAACAACTGGGAATAGGAACAGACATAGTGACAATATAATGAACTAGGAATAGGAACAGAGAGAGTGACAAGAAAATGAACTGGGAATAGTGACTGAGTGATAATGTACTTAACTGTGAATAGGGACAGACAGAGAGACAATACAATAAACGGGGGATAAAAACAGACAGTGTGACAACATAATGAACTGGGAATACAGACAGACAGAGAGACAATACAATAAACTGGGGATAGGCACAGACAGAGTGACAATATAATGAACTCGGCATAGAGACAGACAGAGTGGCACTATAATGAACTGGGAATAGGAACAGGGTGACAACATAATGAACCTGGAATAGGGACAGACAGAGTGGTAATACAATAAACGGGGGATAGGAACAGACAGAATGACAATACAATGAACTGGGAATAGGGACAGACCTAGTGACAATATAATGAACTGGGAATAGGAACAGAGAGAGTGACAAGAAAATGAACTGGGAATAGTGACAGAGTGACAATGTACTTAACTGTGAATAAGGACAGACAGAGAGACAATACAATAAACGGGGGATAAAAACAGACAGAGTGACAATATAATGAACTGGGAATAGGGACAGACAGAGTGACAATATAATGAACTGGGAATAGGGACAGACAGAGTGACAATATTAACAACTGGGAATAGGAACAGACATAGTGACAATATAATGAACTAGGAATAGGAACAGAGAGAGTGACAAGAAAATGAACTGGGAATAGTGACTGAGTGATAATGTACTTAACTGTGAATAGGGACAGACAGAGAGACAATACAATAAACGGGGGATAAAAACAGACAGTGTGACAACATAATGAACTGGGAATACAGACAGACAGAGAGACAATACAATAAACTGGGGATAGGCACAGACAGAGTGACAATATAATGAACTCGGCATAGAGACAGACAGAGTGGCACTATAATGAACTGGGAATAGGAACAGGGTGACAACATAATGAACCTGGAATAGGGACAGACAGAGTGGTAATACAATAAACGGGGGATAGGAACAGACAGAATGACAATACAATGAACTGGGAATAGGGACAGACCTAGTGACAATATAATGAACTGGGAATAGGAACAGAGAGAGTGACAAGAAAATGAACTGGGAATAGTGACAGAGTGACAATGTACTTAACTGTGAATAAGGACAGACAGAGAGACAATACAATAAACGGGGGATAAAAACAGACAGAGTGACAATGTAATGAACTGGGAATATAGACTGACAGAGTCACAATATCATGTACTCGGCATATGAACAGACAGAGTGACAACATTATGAACTGGGAATAGGGGCTAAGAGTGACAAAATAATGAACTGGGAATAGGGACAGAGAGAGATAATATAATAATCTGAGAATACGGACAGAGTGACAATATAATGAACTGGGAATAGACACAGACAGAGTGACAAGATTAAGAACTGGGAATAGGGACCGACAGAGTGACGCTATAATGAACTGGGATAGGGACAGACAAGGAGAAAATTTTATCAACCGAGAATCGGAACAGACAGAGTAACAATGTGATGAACTAGGAATAGGGACAGACAGAGTGACAAGAAAATTACCTGGGAATAGAGACAGACAGAGTGACAATGCAATGAACTGTGAATAGGGACAGACAGAGTGACAATACAATGAACTGGGAATGGGGACAAAGTGATAATATAATTAACTGGAAATAGGGACAGACAGAGTGAAAATATAATGAACTGGGAATAGGGACAGACCTAGTGACAATATAATGAACTGGGAATAGGAACAGAGAGAGTGACAAGAAAATGAACTGGGAATAGTGACTGAGTGACAATGTAATGAACTCGGGATAGGGACAGACAGAGAGACAATACAATAAACGGGGGATAAAAACAGACAGAGTGACAATATAATGAACTGGGAATATGGACAGACAGAGTGACAATATTAACAACTGGGAATAGGAAGAGACAGAGTGACAATATAATGAACTGGGAATAGGGACAGACAGAGTGAAAATATAATGAACTGGGAATACGGACAGAGAGAGTGACAAGAAAATGAACTGGGAATAGTGACAGAGTGACAATGTACTTAACTGTGAATAGGGACAGACAGAGTGACAACATAATGAACTGGGAAGAGGGACAGACAGAGTGACAATGTAATGAACTCAGCATAGGGACGGAAAGAGTGACAATGTAATGAACTAGGAATAGGGACAGACAGAGTGACAACATAATGAACTGGGAAGAGGGACAGACAGTGTGACAATCTCATGATCTGGGAATAGGGGCTAAGAGTGACAAAATAATGAACTGGGACTAGGGACAGATAGAGTGACAATATAATGAACTGGGAATAGGGACAGATAGAGTGACAATATAATGAACTGGGAATAGGGACAGAGAGTGATAATAAAATAATCTGATAACAGGGACAAAGTGACATTATAATGAACTGGGAATAGACACAGACAGAGTGACAATATAAAGAACTGGGAATAGGGACCGACAGAGTGACGCTATAATGGACTGGGATAGGGACAGACAGGGAGAAAATTTTATCAACCGAGAATCGGAACAGAGTAACAATGTAATGAACTAGGAATATAGACAGACAGAGTGACAAGGAAATTACCTGGGAATAGAGACAGACAGAGTGACAATATAATGAGCTGGGAATATGGACAGAGTGACAATACAATGAACTGGAAATAGGGACAGACAGAGTGACAATGTAATGAACTGGGAATGGGGACAAAGTGACAATATAATGAACTGGGAATAGGGACAGACAGTGACAATGTAATGAACTAGGAATAGGGACAGATAGAATGACAATATAATGAATTGGGAATACGAACAGAGTGACAATACAATGAACTGGGAATAGGGACAGACAGAGTGAGAATGTAATGAACTAGGAATGGGGACAGAGTGTCAATATAATAAACTGGGAATCGGGACAGACAGAGTGACAATGTAATGAACTAGGAATAGGGACAGATAGAATGACAATATAATGAATTGGGAATACGAACAGAGTGACAATACAATGAACTGGGAATAGGGACAGACAGAGTGAGAATGTAACGAACTAGGAATGGGGACAGAGTGACAATATAATAAACTGGGAATAGGGACAGACAGAGTGACAATCTAATGATCTCGGGATAGGGACAGACAGAGTGACAATATAATGAACTGGGAATATTGACAGACAGGGTGACAATGTAATGATATCGGGATAGGGACAGACAGAGTGACAATGGAATGAACTGGGAATAGGGACAGAGTGACAATGTAATGAATTGGAAATAGTGACAGATAGAGTGACAATATAATGAAATGGGAATAGGGCAGACAGAGTGACATTATAATCAACTGGGAATACATAGGGACAGACAGAGTGACAATATAATGAACTAGGAATAGGGACAGAGTCGCAATTCAACAAACTGGGAATCGTTACAGATAGAGTGACAATGTAATGAACTGGGAATCGGGACAGAGAGTGACAATGTAATGAACAGCGAATAAGGAAGAACAGAGTGACAATACAATGAACTGCGAATAGGCACAGACAGAGTGACAATATAATTAACTGGGAGTAGGGACAGACAGAGTGGCAATATTAACAACTGGCAATAGGAACAGACAGTGTGACAACATAATGAACTGGGAATAGTGACAGAGTGCCAATATAATGAACTGGGAACAGGGACAGACAGAGTGACAATCCAATAAACGGGAGATAGGAACAGACAGAGTGACAATATAATGAACTGGGAATAGGAACAGACAGAGTGACAATATAATGAACTGGGAATAGGGACAGATAGAGTGAAAATATAATGAACTGGGAATAGGGACAGAGTGACAATATAATGAACTGGAAATGGGAACAGACACTGGCAAGAAAATGAACTGGGAATAGGGACAGAGTGATAATACAATGAACTGGGGATAGGAACGGCCAGAGTGAGTATATAATGAATTGGGAATAGGGACAGATAGAGTAACAACATAATGTACTGGGAATAAGAACAGACAGAGTGACAAGAAAATGAACTGTGAATAGCGACAGAGTGACAATGTACTTAACTGTGAATAGGGACAGACAGAGTGACAATATAATAAACTGGGAATAGGGACACACAGAGTGACAATACAATGAACTGGGGATAGGAACAGACAGAGTGACAATATTATTAACTGGGAATAGAGAGAGACGGAGTGGCAATATAATGAGCTGGAAATACAGACAGACAGAGTGACAACACAATGAACTGGGAATAGGGACAGACAGTGACAATGTAATGAACTTGGGATAGTGACAGACAGAGTGACAATATAATGAACTGGGAATACGGACAGAGAGAGTGACAAGAAAATGAACTGGGAATAGTGACAGAGTGACAATGTACTTAACTGTGAATAGGGACAGACAGAGTGACAATATAATAAACTGGGAATAGGGACAGACAAACTGACAATACCATGAACTGGGGATAGGACCAGACAGAGGGAAAATGTAATGAACTGGGAATAGGGACAGACAGTCTGACAACATAACGAACTGAGAATAGGAACAAAGTGACAATATAATGAGCTGGGAATACGGACAGATAGAGGGACAATACAATGAACTGGGCATAGGGACAGACAGTCTGACAACATAACGAACTGGGAATAGGAACAAAGTGACATCATAATGAACCTGGAACAGGGACAGACAGAGTGGCAATACAATGAACTGGGGATTGGAACCGACAGAGTGACAATATAATGAACTGGGAATAGGGACAGACAGAGTGACAATGTAATGAACTCAGCATTGGGACGGAAAGAGTGACAATGTAATGAACTAGGAATAGGGACAGACAGAGTGACAACATAATGAACTGGGAAGAGGGACAGACAGAGTGACAATATAATGAGCTGGGAATATGGACAGAGTGACAATACAATGAACTGGAAATAGGGACAGACAGAGTGACAATGTAATGAACTGGGAATGGGGACAAAGTGACAATATAATGAACTGGGAATAGGGACAGACAGTGACAATGTAATGAACTAGGAATAGGGACAGATAGAATGACAATATAATGAATTGGGAATACGAACAGAGTGACAATACAATGAACTGGGAATAGGGACAGACAGAGTGACAATGTAATGAACTAGGAGTAGGGACAGATAGAATGACAATATAATGAATTGGGAATACGAACAGAGTGACAATACAATGAACTGGGAATAGGGACAGACAGAGTGAGAATGTAACGAACTAGGAATGGGGACAGAGTGACAATATAATAAACTGGGAATAGGGACAGACAGAGTGACAATCTAATGAACTCGGGATAGGGACAGACAGAGTGACAATATAATGAACTGGGAATATTGACAGACAGGGTGACAATGTAATGATATCGGGATAGGGACAGACAGAGTGACAATGGAATGAACTGGGAATAGGGACAGAGTGACAATGTAATGAATTGGAAATAGTGACAGATAGAGTGACAATATAATGAAATGGGAATAGGGCAGACAGAGTGACATTATAATCAACTGGGAATACATAGGGACAGACAGAGTGACAATATAATGAACTAGGAATAGGGACAGAGTTGCAATTCAACAAACTGGGAATCATTATAGATAGAGTGACAATGTAATGAACTGGGAATCGGGACAGAGAGTGACAATGTAATGAACAGCGAATAAGGAAGAACAGAGTGACAATACAATGAACTGGGAATAGGCACAGACAGAGTGACAATATAATTAACTGGGAGTAGGGACAGACAGAGTGGCAATATTAACAACTGGCAATAGGAACAGACAGTGTGACAACATAATGAACTGGGAATAGTGACAGAGTGACAATATAATGAGCTGGGAACAGGGGCAGACAGAGTGACAATACAATAAACGGTAGATAGGAACAGACAGAGTGACAATATAATGAACTGGGAATAGGAACAGACAGAGTGACAATATAATGAACTGGGAATAGGGACAGATAGAGCGAAAATATAATGAACTGGGAATAGGGACAGAGTGACAATATAATGAACTGGAAATGGGAACAGACACTGGCAAGAAAATGAACTGGGAATAGGGACAGAGTGATAATACAATGAACTGGGGATAGGAACGGCCAGAGTGAGTATATAATGAATTGGGAATAGGGACAGATAGAGTAACAACATAATGTACTGGGAATAAGAACAGACAGAGAGACAAGAAAATGAACTGTGAATAGCGACAGAGTGACAATGTACTTAACTGTGAATAGGAACAGACAGAGTGACAATATTATTAACTGGGAATAGAGAGAGACGGAGTGACAATATAATGAGCTGGAAATACAGACAGACAGAGTGACAACACAATGAACTGGGAATAGGGACAGACAGTGACAATGTAATGAACTTGGGATAGTGACAGACAGAGTGACAATATAATGAACTGGGAATACGGACAGAGAGAGTGACAAGAAAATGAACTGGGAATAGTGACAGAGTGACAATGTACTTAACTGTGAATAGGGACAGACAGAGTGACAATATAATAAACTGGGAATAGGGACAGACAAACTGACAATACCATGAACTGGGGATAGGACCAGACAGAGGGAAAATGTAATGAACTGGGAATAGGGACAGACAGTCTGACAACATAACGAACTGAGAATAGGAACAAAGTGACAATATAATGAGCTGGGAATACGGACAGATAGAGGGACAATACAATGAACTGGGCATAGGGACAGACAGTCTGACAACATAACGAACTGGGAATAGGAACAAAGTGACAACATAATGAACCTGCAACAGGGACAGACAGAGTGGCAATACAATGAACTGGGGATTGGAACCGACAGAGTGACAATATAATGAACTGGGAATAGGGACAGACAGAGTGACAATGTAATGAACTCAGCATTGGGACGGAAAGAGTGACAATGTAATGAACTAGGAATAGGGACAGACAGAGTGACAACATAATGAACTGGGAAGAGGGACAGACAGAGTGACAATGTAATGAACTCAGCATAGGGATGGAAAGAGTGACAATGTAATGAACTAGGAATAGGGACAGACAGAGTGACAACATAATGAACTGGGAAGAGGGACAGACAGTGTGACAATCTCATGATCTGGGAATAGGGGCTAAGAGTGACAAAATAATGAACTGGAACTAGGGACAGATAGAGTGACAATATAATGAACTGAGAGTAGGGACAGAGAGTGATAATAAAATAATCTGATAACAGGGACAAAGTGACATTATAATGAACTGGGAATAGACAGACAGAGTGACAATATAAAGAACTGGGAGTAGGGACCGACAGAGTGACGCTATAATGGACTGGGATAGGGACAGACAGGGAGAAAATTTTATCAACCGAGAATCGGAACAGACAGAGTAACAATGTAATGAACTAGGAATATGGACAGACAGGGTGACAAGAAAATTACCTGGGAATAGAGACAGACAGAGTGACAATATAATGAGCTGGGAATATGGACAGAGTGACAATACAATGAACTGGAAATAGGGACAGACAGAGTGACAATGTAATGAACTGGGAATGGGGACAAAGTGACAATATAATGAACTGGGAATAGGGACAGACAGTGACAATGTAATGAACTGGGAATAGGGACAGATAGAATGACAATATAATGAATTGGGAATACGAACAGAGTGACAATACAATGAACTGGGAATAGGGACAGACAGAGTGAGAATGTAAAGAACTAGGAATGGGGACAGAGTGACAATATAATAAACTGGGAATAGGGACAGACACAGTGACAAGTAATGAACTCGGGATAGGGACAGACAGAGTGACAATGTAATGAACTGGGAATAGGGACAGAGTGACAATGTAATGAATTGGAAATATTGACAGATACAGTGACAATATAAAGAAATGGGAATAGGACAGACAGAGTGACAATATAATCAACAGTGAATACATAGGGACAGACAGAGTGACAATATAATGAACTAGGAATCGGGACAGAGAGTCACAATATAACAAATTGGGAATACGGACAGACAGAGAGACAATGCAATGAACTCGGAATAGGAACAGACGGAGTGACAACATAATGAACTGGGAATAGGGACAGACAGAGTGACAATCTCATGATATGGGAATAGAGGCTAAGAGTGACAAAACAATAAACTGGGAGTAGTGACAGACAGAGTGACAATATAAAGAACTGGGAATAGGGACCAACAGAGTGAAGCTATAATAAACTGGGATAGGGACAGACAGGGAGAAAATTTTATCAACCGAGAATCGGAACAGACAGAGTAACAATGTAATGAACTAGGAATAGGGACAGACAGAGTGACAAGAAAATTACCTGGGAATAGAGACAGACAGAGTGACAATATAATGAACTAGGAATAGGGACAGACAGAGTGACAAGAAAATGACCTGGGAATAGAGACAGACAGAGTGAAAATATAATGAGCTGGGAACACGGACATTGTGACAATACAATGAACTGGGAATAGGGACAGACAGTGACAATGTAATCAACTAGGAATAGAGACAGACAGAGTGACAATATTAACAACTGACAATAGGAACAGACAGTGTGGCAACATAATGAACTGGGAATAGTGGCAGAGTGACAATATAATGAACTGGGAAAAGGGACAGACAGAGTGACAATACAATAAACGGGAGATAGGAACAGACAGAGTGACAATATAATGAACTGGGAATAGGAACAGACAGAGTGACAATACAATGAACTGGGAATAGGGACAGACAGAGTGAGAATGTAATGAACTAGGAATGGGGACAGAGTGACAATATAATAAACTGGGAATAGGGACAGACAGAGTGACAATGTAATGAACTGGGAATAGGGACAGAGTGACAATGTAATGAATTGGAAATATTGACAGATAGAGTGACAATATAAAGAAATGGGAATAGGGCAGACAGAGTGACAATATAATCAACAGTGAAGACATCGGGACAGACAGAGTGACAATATAATGAACTAGGAATTGGGACAGAGAGTCACAATATCACAAATTGGGAATACAGACAGACAGAGTGACAATATAATGAATTGGGAATCATGACAGACAGTAACAATATAATGAACAGGGAGTAGAGATAGACAGAGTGACAATATAATGCACTGGGAACACGGACAGACAGAGTGACAATACAATGAACTGGGAATTGGGACAGACAGAGTGACAATATAATGAACTGGGGATAGAGACAGAGTCACAATACAACAAACTGGGAATCGTTACAGACAGAGTGACAATGTAATGAACTGGGAATCGGGACAGAGAGTGACAATGTAATCAACAGGCAATAGGGCAGAACAGAGTAACAATACACTGAACTGTGGATAGGCACAGACAGATGACAATATAATGAACTGGGAATGGGAACAGACAGCGGCAAGAAAATTAACTGGGAATAGGGACAGAGTGATAATACAATGAACTGGGGATAGGAACGGACAGAGTGAGTATATAATGAATTGGGAATAGGGACAGACAGAGTGACAATATAATGAATTGGGAATAGGGACAGAGAGTCACAATATAAAGAACTGGGAATAGGGACAGACGGAGTTTCAACATAATGAACTGGGAATAGGAACAGACACAGTAACAGTGTAATGAACTAGGAATAGGGACAGACAGAGTGACAATACAATGAACTGGGAATAGGGACAGACAGAGTGAGAATGTAATGAACTCGGGATAGGGACAGACAGAGTGACAATGTAATGAACTGGGAATAGGGACAGTGTGACAATGTAATGAATTGGAAATAGTGACAGATACAGTGATAATATAATGAAATGGGAATAGGGCAGACAGAGTGACAAGATAATCAACAGGGATACATAGGGACAGACAGAGAGACAATATAATGAACTGGGAATAGGGACAGACAGAGTGACAATATAATGAACTAGGAATAAGGACGGACCGAGTGACGATATAATGAACTGGGAATAAAGATAGATAGAGTGATAATATAATGAACTGGGAATAGGGACAAACAGAGAGACAATGCAATGAACTCGGAATAGGAACAGACAGAGTGACAACATAATGAACTGGGAATAGGGACAGACAGAGTGATAATCTCATGATATGGGAATAGAGGCTAAGAGTGACAAAACAATAAACTGGGAGTAGTGACAGACAGAGTGACAATATAAAGAACTGGGAATAGGGACCGACAGAGTGACGCTATAATGAACTGAGATAGGGACAGACAGGGAGAAAATTTTATCAACTGAGAATCGGAACAGACAGTCTAACAATGTAATGAACTAGGAATAGGGACAGACAGAATGACAATATAATGAATTGGGAATACGAACAGAGTGACAATACAATGAACTGGGAATAGGGACAGACAGGATGAGAATGTAATGAACTAGGAATGGGGACACAGTGACTATATAATAAACTGGGAATAGGGACAGACAGAGTGACAATATAATGAACTGGGAATATTGACAGACAGGGTGAAAATATTATCAACTGGGAATCGGAACAAACAGAATAACAGTGTAATGAACTAGGAAAGGGGACAGACAGAGTGACAATATAATGAACAGGGAGTAGGGACAGACAGAGTGACAATGTAATGATATCGGGATAGGGACAGACAGAGTGACAATGGAATGAACTGGGAATAGGGACAGAGTGACAATGTAATGAATTGGAAATATTGACAGATAGAGTGACAATATAAAGAAATGGGAATAGGGCAGACAGAGTGACAAGATAATCAAAAGTGAATACATAGGGACAGACAGAGTGACAATACAATGAATTGGGAATCGTGACAGAGAGTAACAATACAATGAACAGGGAGTAGAGATAGACAGAGTGACAATATAATGCACTGAGAACACGGACAGACAGAGTGACAATACAATGAATTGGGAATCGTGACAGAGAGTAACAATATAATGAACAGGGAGTAGAGACAGACAGAGTGACAATATAATGCACTGGGAACACGGACAGACAGAGTGACAATACAATGAATTGGGAATCGTGACAGAGAATAACAATATAATGACCAGGGATTAGAGATAGACAGAGTGACAATATAATGCACTGGGAACACGGACAGACAGAGTGAACAATACAATGAACTGGGAATTGGGACAGACAGAGTGACAATATAAAGAACTAGGAATAGGGACCGACAGAGTGACACTATAATGAACTGGGATAGGGACAGACAGGGAGAAAGTTTTATCAACCGAGTATCGGAACAGACAGAGTAACAATGTAATGAACTAGGAATAGGGACAGACAGAGTGACAATATAATGAATTGGGAATACGAACAGAGTGACAATACAATGAACTGGGAATAGGGACAGACAGAGTGAGAATGTAATGAACTAGGAATGGGGACAGAGTGACAATATAATAAACTGGGAATATGGACAGACAGAGTGACAATCTAATGAACTCGGGATAGGGACAGACAGAGTGACAATATAATGAACTGGGAATATTGACAGACAGGGTGAAAATATTATTAACTGGGAATCGGAACAAACAGAGTAACAATGTAATGAACTAGGAAAGGGGACAGACAGAGTGACAATATAATGAACAGGGAGTAGGGACAGACAGAGTGACAATATAATGAACAGGGAGTAGGGACAGACAGAGTGACAATGTAATGATATCGGGATAGGGACAGACAGAGTGACAATGGAATGAACTGGGAATAGGGACAGAGTGACAATGTAATGAATTGGAAATAGTGACAGATAGAGTGACAATATAATGAAATGGGAATAGGGCAGACAGAGTGACATTATAATCAACTGGGAATACATAGGGACAGACAGAGTGACAATATAATGAACTAGGAATAGGGACAGAGTCACAATTCAACAAACTGGGAATCGTTACAGATAGAGTGACAATGTAATGAACTGGGAATCGGGACAGAGAGTGACAATGTAATGAACAGCGAATAAGGAAGAACAGAGTGACAATACAATGAACTGGGAATAGGCACAGACAGAGTGACAATATAATGAACAGGGAGTAGGGACAGACAGAGTGACAATGTAATGATATCGGGATAGGGACAGACAGAGTGACAATGGAATGAACTGGGAATAGGGACAGAGTGACAATGTAATGAATTGGAAATAGTGACAGATAGAGTGACAATATAATGAAATGGGAATAGGGACAGAGTCACAATTCAAAAAACTGGGAATACATAGGGACAGACAGAGTGACAATATAATGAACTAGGAATAGGGACAGAGTCACAATTCAATAAACTGGGAATCGTTACAGATAGAGTGACAATGTAATGAACTGGGAATCGGGACAGAGAGTGACAATGTAATGAATTGGAAATAGTGACAGATAGAGTGACAATATAATGAACTGGGGATAGGGACAGACAGAGTGACAATATTAACAACTGGCAATAGGAACAGAAAGTGTGACAACATAATGAACTGGGAATAGTGACAGAGTGACAATATAATGAACTGGGAACAGGGACAGACAGAGTGACAATACAATAAACGGGAGATAGGAACAGACAGAATGACAACATAATGAACTGGGAATAATGAAAGAGTGACAATATAATGAACTGGGAATAGGGACAGAGTGATAATACAATGAACTCGGGATAGGAACGACCAGTGTGAGTATATAATGAATTGGGAATAGGGACAGACAGAGTAACAACATAATGAACTGGGAATAGGAACAGACAGAGTGCCAATTAAATGAACTGGGAATAGCGACAGAGAGAGTGACAATATAATAAACTGGGAATAGGGACAGACAGAATGACAATGTAATGAACTGGGAACATGGACAGACAGAGTAACAATGTAATTAACTGAGAATAGGGACAGAGTGACAATATAATGAACTGGGAATAGGGACAGACAGTGACAATGTAATGAACTCGGGATAGGGATAGACAGAGTGACAATATAATGAACTGGGAATAGGGACAGAGTGAAAATATAATGAACTAGGAAGAGGGATAGAGTGACAGTATAATGATCTGGGAATGGGGACAGGTAGAGTGACAATATAATGAAATGGGAATAGGGACAGATAGAGTGACAATATAATGAACTGGGAATAGGGACAGAGAGACACAATATAATGAATTGGGAATAGGGACAGACAGTGACAATGTAATGAACTCGGGATAGGGACAGACAGAGTGACAATATAATGAGCTGGGAATATTGACAGACAGGGTGAAAATATTATCAACTGGGAATCGGAACAAACAGAGTAACAATGTAATGAACTAGGAAAAGGGACAGACAGAGTGACGATATTAACAACTGGCAATAGGAACAGACAGTGTGACAACATAATGAACTGGGAATAGTGACAGAGTGACAATATAATGAGCTGGGAATAGGGACAGACAGAGTGACAATACAATAAACGGGAGATAGGAACAGACAGAGTGACAATATAATGAACTGGGAATAGGGACAGAGTGATAATACAATGAACTGGGGATATGAACGACCAGAGTGAGTATATAATGGATTGGGAATAGGGACAGACAGAGTAACATCATAATGAACTGGGAATAGGGACAGACAGTGTGACAATGTAATGAACTGGGAATAGGGTCAGAGTGACAATGTAATGAATTGGAAATAGTGACCGATACAGTGACAATATAATGAAATGGGAATAGGGCAGACAGAGTGACAATAAAATCAACAGGGAATACATAGGGACAGACAGAGTGACAATATAATGAACTAGGAATAGAGACAGAGAGTCACAATATAACAAATTGGGAATAGAGACAGACAGAGTGACAATATAATGAATTGGGAATCGTGACAGAGAGTAACAATATAATGACCAGGGAGTAGAGAGAGACAGAGTGACAATATAATGCATGGGAACACAGACAGACAGAGTGAAAACATAATGAAATGGGAATAGGGACAGACAGAGTGACAATGTAAAGAACTGGGGATAGAGACAGAGTCACAATACAACAAACTGGGAATCGTTACAGATAGAGTGACAATGTAATGAACTGGGAATCGGGACAGAGAGTGACAATGTAATGAACATGGAATAGGGACAGACAGAATCACAATATAATGAATTGGGAATACGAACAGAGTGACAATACAATGAACTGGGAATAGGGACAGACAGAGTGACAATATAATGAACAGGGAGTAGGGACAGACAGAGTGACAAAGTAATGATATCGGGATAGGGACAGACAGAGTGACAATGGAATGAACTGGGAATCGGGACAGAGTGACAATGTAATGAACATGGAATAGGGACAGACAGAATCACAATATAATGAATTGGGAATACGAACAGTGTGACAATACAATGAACTGGGAATAGGGACAGACAGAGTGACAATATAATGAACAGGGAGTAGGGACAGACAGAGTGACAATGTAATGATATCGGGATAGGGACAGACAGAGTGACAATGGAATGAACTGGGAATAGGGACAGAGTGACAATGTAATGAATTGGAAATATGACAGATAGAGTGACAATATAATGAAATGGGAATAGGGACAGAGTCACAATTCAAAAAACTGGGAATACATAGGGACAGACAGAGTGACAATATAATGAACTAGGAATAGGGACAGAGTCACAATTCAATAAACTGGGAATCGTTACAGATAGAGTGACAATGTAATGAACTGGGAATCGGGACAGAGAGTGACAATGTAATGAATTGGAAATAGTGACAGATAGAGTGACAATATAATGAACTGGGGATAGGGACAGACAGAGTGACAATATTAACAACTGGCAATAGGAACAGAAAGTGTGACAACATAATGAACTGGGAATAGTGACAGAGTGACAATATAATGAACTGGGAACAGGGACAGACAGAGTGACAATACAATAAACGGGAGATAGGAACAGACAGAGTGACAACATAATGAACTGGGAATAATGAAAGAGTGACAATATAATGAACTGGGAATAGGGACAGAGTGATAATACAATGAACTCGGGATAGGAACGACCAGTGTGAGTATATAATGAATTGGGAATAGGGACAGACAGAGTAACAACATAATGAACTGGGAATAGGAACAGACAGAGTGCCAATTAAATGAACTGGGAATAGCGACAGAGAGAGTGACAATATAATAAACTGGGAATAGGGACAGACAGAATGACAATGTAATGAACTGGGAACATGGACAGACAGAGTAACAATGTAATTAACTGAGAATAGGGACAGAGTGACAATATAATGAACTGGGAATAGGGACAGACAGTGACAATGTAATGAACTCGGGATAGGGATAGACAGAGTGACAATATAATGAACTGGGAATAGGGACAGAGTGAAAATATAATGAACTAGGAAGAGGGATAGAGTGACAGTATAATGATCTGGGAATGGGGACAGGTAGAGTGACAATATAATGAAATGGGAATAGGGACAGATAGAGTGACAATATAATGAACTGGGAATAGGGACAGAGAGACACAATATAATGAATTGGGAATAGGGACAGACAGTGACAATGTAATGAACTCGGGATAGGGACAGACAGAGTGACAATATAATGAGCTGGGAATATTGACAGACAGGGTGAAAATATTATCAACTGGGAATCGGAACAAACAGAGTAACAATGTAATGAACTAGGAAAAGGGACAGACAGAGTGACGATATTAACAACTGGCAATAGGAACAGACAGTGTGACAACATAATGAACTGGGAATAGTGACAGAGTGACAATATAATGAGCTGGGAATAGGGACAGACAGAGTGACAATACAATAAACGGGAGATAGGAACAGACAGAGTGACAATATAATGAACTGGGAATAGGGACAGAGTGATAATACAATGAACTGGGGATATGAACGACCAGAGTGAGTATATAATGGATTGGGAATAGGGACAGACAGAGTAACATCATAATGAACTGGGAATAGGGACAGACAGTGTGACAATGTAATGAACTGGGAATAGGGTCAGAGTGACAATGTAATGAATTGGAAATAGTGACCGATACAGTGACAATATAATGAAATGGGAATAGGGCAGACAGAGTGACAATAAAATCAACAGGGAATACATAGGGACAGACAGAGTGACAATATAATGAACTAGGAATAGAGACAGAGAGTCACAATATAACAAATTGGGAATAGAGACAGACAGAGTGACAATATAATGAATTGGGAATCGTGACAGAGAGTAACAATATAATGACCAGGGAGTAGAGAGAGACAGAGTGACAATATAATGCATGGGAACACAGACAGACAGAGTGAAAACATAATGAAATGGGAATAGGGACAGACAGAGTGACAATATAATGAACCTGGAATAGGGACAGACAGAGTGACAATACAATGAACTGGCAATCGGAACAGACAGAGTCACAATATAATAAACTGGGAATAGGGACAGAGTGACCATATAATGAATTTGGAATAGGGACAGAGTGACAATATTAACAACTGGGAATAGGAACACACAGAGTGACAATATAATGAACTAGGAATAGGGACAGACTGACAATATAATGAACAGGGAATGGGAACAGACAGTGGCAAAAAAATGAACTGGGAATCGGGACAGAGTGATAATACAGTGAACTGGGGATAGGAACGGACAGAGTGAGTCTTTCATGAATTGGGAATAGGGACAGACAGGTGTACAATATAATGAATTGGGAATAGGGACAGAGAGTCACAATATAACGAACTGGTAATTGGGACAGACAGAGTTTCAACAATGTACTTAACAATGTACTTAACTGTGAACAGGAACCGACAGAGTGACAATACAATGAACTGGGAATACGAACAGACAGAATGAGAATATAATGATCTGGGAATGGGGAGAACGTGGCAATATAATGAACTGGGAATAGGGACAGACAGAGTGACAATATAATGAACTAGGAATAGGGACAAAGTGCCAATATAATGAACTGGGAATGGGAACAGACAGCGGCAAGAAAATGAACTGGGAATAGGGACAGAGTGATAATACAATGAACTCTGGATAGGAATGGACAGAGTGAGTATATAATGAATTGGGAACAGGGACAGACAGAGTAACAACATAATGAACTGGGAATAGGAACAGACAGAGTGACAAGAAAATGCACTGGGAATAGTGACAGAGTGACAATGTACTTAACTGTGAATAGGGACAAACAGAGTGACAATATAATAAACTGGGAATAGAGACAGACAGAGTGACAATACAATGAACTGGGGATAGGACCAGACAGAGTGACAATACTATTTACTGGGAATAGAGACAGATGGAATGACAATATAATGAGCTGGGAATACAGACAGACAGAGTGACAACACAATGAACTGGAAATAGGGACAAACAGAGTGACAATGTAATGTACTGGGAATGGGGACAGTGTGACAATATAATGAACTAGGAATAGGAACAGAGAGAGTGACAAGAAAATGAACTGGGAATAGTGACTGAGTGATAATGTACTTAACTGTGAATAGGGACAGACAGAGAGACAATACAATAAACGGGGGATAAAAACAGACAGAGTGACAATATAATGAACTGGGAATAGGGACAGACAGAGTGACAATATAATGAACTGGGAATAGGGACAGACAGAGTGACAATATTAACAACTGGGAATAGGAACAGACATAGTGACAATATAATGAACTAGGAATAGGAACAGAGAGAGTGACAAGAAAATGAACTGGGAATAGTGACTGAGTGATAATGTACTTAACTGTGAATAGGGACAGACAGAGAGACAATACAATAAACGGGGGATAAAAACAGACAGAGTGACAATATAATGAACTGGGAATAGGGACAGACAGAGTGACAATATAATGAACTGGGAATAGGGACAGACAGAGTGACAATATTAACAACTGGGAATAGGAACAGACATAGTGACAATATAATGAACTGGGTATAGGGACAGACAGAGTGAAAATATAATGAACTGGGAATACGGACAGAGCGAGTGACAATATAATGAACTGGAAATTGTAACAGAGAGAGTGACAAGAAAATGAACTGGGAATAATGACAGAGTGACAATGTACTTAACTGTGAATGGGTACAGACAGAGTGACAATATAATAAACTGGGAATAGGGACAGACAGACTGACAATACCATGAACTGGGGATAGGACCAGACAGAGGGAAAATATAATGAACTCGGAATAGGAACAGACAGTGTGACAATGTAATGAACTCAGCATAGGGACAGACAAGAGTGACAATGCAATGAACTGGGAATAGGGACAGGCTGACAATACAATGAACTGGGAATAGGGTCAGACAGAGTGAGAATGTAATGAACTAGGAATGGGGACAGAGTGACAATACAATATACTGGGAATATGAACAGACAGAGTGACAATATAATGAACTGGGAATTGGGACAGACAGAGTGACAATATAATGAACTGGGAATAGGGGCAGACAGAGTGACAATGTAATGAACTGGGAATAGGGACAGACAGAGTGACAATATACTTAACTGGGAATAGGAACAGAGACAGTGTGACAATATAATGAACTGGGACTAGGGACAGACAGAGTGACAATATAATGAACTGGGAATAAGGACAGAGAGAGTGACAATACCATGAACTGGGAACAGGGACAGACAGAGTGACATTATAATGCACTGGGAACACGGACAGACAGCGTGACAATATAATGAACTGGGAATAGAGACAGAGTGACAATGTAATGATCTGGGAAGATGGAATGACAGTGTGATAACATAATGAACTGGGAATAGGGACAGACAGAGTGACAATGTAATGATCTGAGAAGATGGAATGACAGCGTGATAACATAATGAACTGGGAATAGGAACAGACAGAGTGACAATATAATGATCTGAGAAGATGGAATGACAGCGTGATAACATAATGAACTGGGAATAGGAACAGACAGAGTGACAATATAATGATCTGGGAATAGGGACAGACAGAGTGACAATATAATGAACTGGAAATAGGGGCAGACAGAGTTACAATGTAATGAACTGGGAATAGGGACAGACAGTGTGACAATGTAATGAACTCAGCATAGGGACAGACAAGAGTGACAATGCAATGAACTGGGAATAGGGACAGGCTGACAATACAATAAACTGGGAATACGAACAGACAGAGTGACAATATAATGAAATGGGAATTGGGACAGACAGATTGACAATATAATGAACTGGGAATAGAGACAGACAGAGTGACAATGTAATGATCTGGGAAGATGGAATGACAGCGTGATAATATAATGAACTGGGAATAGGAACAGACAGAGTGACAATATAATGATCTGGGAACAGGGACAGAGTGACAATATAATGAACTGGGAATAGGGACAGACACAGTGACAATATAATGAACTTGGAATAGGGACATAGTGATTATACAATAAACTGTGGAGAGGAACAGACAGAGTGATGAAACAATGAACTGGGAATAGGGACAGACAGAGTGACAATACACTTAACTGGGAATAGGAACAGAGACAGTGTGACAATATAATGAACTGGGACTAGGGACAGAGAGAGTGACAATATAATGAACTGGGAATAAGGACAGAGAGAGTGACAATACAATGAACTGGGAACAGGGACAGACAGAGTGACAATATAATGCACTGGGAACACAGACAGACAGCGTAACAATATAATGAACTGGAATAGAGACTGAGTCACAATGCAACAAACTGGGAATCGTTACAGATAGAGGGACAATGTAACGATTGGGAATCGGGACAGAGAGTGACAATGAAATGAACAGGGAATAGAGAAGAACAGAGTGACAATACAATGAACTGGGGATAGGCACAGAGTGACAATATAATAAACTGGGAATAGGGACAGACAGTGTGACAACATAATAAACTGGGAATAGAGACAGACAGAGAGACAATACAATAAACGGGGGATAAAAACAGACAGAGTGACAATGTCATGAACTGGGAATATGGACTGACAGAGTCACAATATCATGAACTCGGCATAGGGACAGACAGAGTGACAATATAATGAACTGGGAATAGAGACAGACAGAGTGACAATGTAATGATCTGGGAAGATGGAATGACAGCGTGATAACATAATGAACTGGGAATAGGAACAGACAGAGTGACAATATAATGATCTGGGAACAGGGACAGAGTGACAATATAATGAACTGGGAATAGGGACAGACAAAATGACAATATAATGAACTTGGAATAGGGACATAGTGATTATACAATAAACTGTGGAGAGGAACAGACAGAGTGATGAAACAATGAACTGGGAATAGGGACAGACAGAGTGACAATACACTTAACTGGGAATAGGAACAGAGACAGTGTGACAATATAATGAACTGGGACTAGGGACAGACAGAGTGACAATATAATGAACTGGGAATAAAGACATGGAGAGTGACAATACAATGAACTGGGAACAGGAACAGACAGAGTGACAATATAATGCACTGGGAACACGGACAGACAGCGTGACAATATAATGAAGTTGGAATAGAGACTGAGTCACAATGCAACAAACTGGGAATTGTTACAGATTGAGGGACAATGTAACGATTGGGAATCGGGACAGAGAGTGACAATGAAATGAACAGGGAATAGGGAAGAACAGAGTGACAATATAATGAACTGGGGATAGGGACAGACGGAGTGACAATATAATAAACTGGGAATACGAACAGACAGAGTGACAATATAATGAAATGGGAATTGGGACAGACAGATTGACAATATAATGAACTGGGAATAGAGACAGACAGAGTGACAATGTAATGATCTGGGAAGATGGAATGACAGCGTGATAACATAATGAACTGGGAATAGGAACAGACAGAGTGACAATATAACGATCTGGGAACAGGGACAGAGTGACAATATAATGAACTGGGAATAGGGACAGACAGAGTGACAATATAATGAACTTGGAATAGGGACATAGTGATTACACAATAAACTGTGGAGAGGAACAGACAGAGTGATGAAACAATGAACTGGGAATAGGGACAGACAGAGTGACAATACACTTAACTGGGAATAGGAACAGAGACAGTGTGACAATACAATGAACTGGGACTAGGGACAGAGAGAGTGACAATATAATGAACTGGGAATAAGGACAGAGAGTCTTAATATGACAAATTGGGAATAGGGACAGACAGAGTGAAACTATAATGAATTGGGAATTGTGACAGAGAGTAACAATATAATGAACAGGTAGTAGAAACAGACAGACAGACAATACAATGCACTGGGAACACAGACAGACAGAGTGACAATATCATGAACTGGGAATAGAGACAGAGTCACAATACAACAAATTGGGAATGTAATGAACTGGGAATCGGAACAGAGAGTGACAACGTAATGAACAGGGAATAGGGATGAACAGAGTAGCAATACAATGAACTGGGGATAGGCATAGACAGAGTGACAATATAATAAAATGGGAATAGGGACAGACAGAGTGACAATATTAACAACTGGCAATAGGAACAGACAGTGTGGCAACATAATGAACTGGGAATAGTGGCAGAGTGACAATATAATGAACTGGGAAAAGGGACAGACAGAGTGACAATACAATAAACGGGAGATAGGAACAGACAGAGTGACAATATAATGAACTGGGAATAGGGACAGATAGAGTGAAAATATAATGAACTGGGAATAGGGACAGAGTGACAATATAATGAACTGGAAATGGGAACAGACAGTGGCAAGAAAATGAACTGGGAATAGGGACAGAGTGATAATACAATGAACTAGGGATAGGAACGGCCAGAGAGAGTATCTAATGAGTTGGGAATAGGGACAGACAGAGTAACAACATAATGAACTGGGAATAGGAACAGACAAAGTGACAAGAAAATGAACTGCGAATAGCGACAGAATGACAATGTACGTAACTGTGAATAGGGACAGACAGAGTGACAATATTATTAACTGGGAATAGAGACAGATGGAGTGACAATATAATGAGCTGGGAATACAGAGAGACAGAGTGACAACACAATGAACTGGGAATAGGGACAGACAGTGACAATGTAATGAACTCGGGATAGGGACAGACAGAGTGACAATATAATGAACTGGGAATATTGATAGACAGGGTGAAAATATTATCAACTGGGAATCAGAACAAACAGAGTAACAATGTAATGAACTAGGAATAGGGAAAGACAGAGTGACAATGTAATGAACTGGGAATAGGGACAGAGTGACAATGTAATGAATTGGAAATAGTGACAGATAGAGTGACAATATAATGAAATGGGAATAGGGCAGACAGAGTGACATTATAATCAATTGGGAATACATAGGGACAGACAGAGTGACAATATAATGAACTAGGAATAGGGACAGAGTGACAATATAATGAACTGAGAATTGGGACAGACAGAGTGACAATACAATAAACGGGAGATAGGAACAGACAGAGTGACAACATAATGAACTGGGAATAGTGACAGAGTGACAATATAATGAACTGGGAACAGGGACAGACAGAGTGACAATACAATAAACAGGAGATAGGAACAGACAGAGTGACAATATAATGAACTGGGAATAGGGACAGAATGATAATACAATGAACTCGGGATAGGAACGACCAGTGTGAGTATATAATGAATTGGGAATCGGGATAGACAGAGTAACAACATAATGAACTGGGAATAGGAACCGACAGAGTGCCAAGTAAATGAACTGGGAATAGCGACAGAGAGAGTGACAATATAATGAACCGGGAATAGGGACAGACAGTGACAATGTAATGAACTGGGAATAGGGACAGAGTGAAAATATAATGAACTAGGAAGAGAGACAGAGTGACAGTATAATGATCTTGGAATAGGGACAGGTAGAGTGACAATATAATGAAATGGGAATATGGACAGAGAGACACAATATAATGAATTGGGAATAGGGACAGACAGTGACAATGTAATGAACTCCGGATAGGGACAGACAGAGTGACAATATAATGAGCTGGGAATATTGACAGACAGGGTGAAAATATTATCAACTGGGAATCGGAACAAACAGAGTAACAATGTAATGAACTAGGAAAAGGGACAGACAAAGTGACAATATTAACAATTGGCAATAGGAACAGACAGTGTGACAACATAATGAACTGGGAATAGTGACAGAGTGACAATATAATGAACTGAGAATAGGGACAGACAGAGTGACAATACAATAAACGGGAGATAGGAACAGACAGAGTGACAATATAACGAACTGGGAATAGGGACAGACAGAATGACAATATAATGAACTGGGAATAGGGACAGACAGAGTGACAATACAATAAACGGGAGATAGGAACAGACAGAGTGACAATATAATGAACTGGGAATAGGGACAGACAGAGTGACAATATAATGAACTGGGAATAGGGACAGAGTGATAATACAATGAACAGGGGATAGGAACGACCAGAGTGAGTATATAATGATTGGGAATAGGGACAGACAGAATAACATCATAATGAACTGGGAATAGGGACAGAGTGATAATACAATGAACTCTGGATAGGAACGGACAGAGTGAGTATATAATGAATTGGGAACAGGGACAGACAGAGTAACAACATAATGAACTGGGAATAGGAACAGACAGAGTGACAAGAAAATGCACTGGGAATAGTGACAGAGTGACAATGTACTTAACTGGGAATAGGGACAGACAGAGTGACAATATAATAAACTGGGAATAGAGACAGACAGAGTGACAATACAATGAACTGGGGATAGGACCAGACAGAGTGACAATACTATTTACTGGGAATAGAGACAGATGGAATGACAATATAATGAGCTGGGAATACAGACAGACAGAGTGACAACACAATGAACTGGAAATAGGGACAAACAGAGTGACAATGTAATGTACTGGGAATGGGGACAGTGTGACAATATAATGAACTAGGAATAGGAACAGAGAGAGTGACAAGAAAATGAACTGGGAATAGTGACTGAGTGATAATGTACTTAACTGTGAATAGGGACAGACAGAGAGACAATACAATAAACGGGGGATAAAAACAGACAGAGTGACAATATAATGAACTGGGAATAGGGACAGACAGAGTGACAATATAATGAACTGGGAATAGGGACAGACAGAGTGACAATATTAACAACTGGGAATAGGAACAGACATAGTGACAATATAATGAACTGGGTATAGGGACAGACAGAGTGAAAATATAATGAACTGGGAATACGGACAGAGCGAGTGACAATATAATGAACTGGAAATTGTAACAGAGAGAGTGACAAGAAAATGAACTGGGAATAATGACAGAGTGACAATGTACTTAACTGTGAATGGGTACAGACAGAGTGACAATATAATAAACTGGGAATAGGGACAGACAGACTGACAATACCATGAACTGGGGATAGGACCAGACAGAGGGAAAATATAATGAACTCGGAATAGGAACAGACAGTGTGACAATGTAATGAACTCAGCATAGGGACAGACAAGAGTGACAATGCAATGAACTGGGAATAGGGACAGGCTGACAATACAATGAACTGGGAATAGGGTCAGACAGAGTGAGAATGTAATGAACTAGGAATGGGGACAGAGTGACAATACAATATACTGGGAATATGAACAGACAGAGTGACAATATAATGAACTGGGAATTGGGACAGACAGAGTGACAATATAATGAACTGGGAATAGGGGCAGACAGAGTGACAATGTAATGAACTGGGAATAGGGACATAGTGATTATACAATAAACTGTGGAGAGGAACAGACAGAGTGATGAAACAATGAATTGGGAATAGGGACAGACAGAGTGACAATATACTTAACTGGGAATAGGAACAGAGACAGTGTGACAATATAATGAACTGGGACTAGGGACAGACAGAGTGACAATATAATGAACTGGGAATAAGGACAGAGAGAGTGACAATACCATGAACTGGGAACAGGGACAGACAGAGTGACATTATAATGCACTGGGAACACGGACAGACAGCGTGACAATATAATGAACTGGGAATAGAGACAGAGTGACAATGTAATGATCTGGGAAGATGGAATGACAGTGTGATAACATAATGAACTGGGAATAGGGACAGACAGAGTGACAATGTAATGATCTGAGAAGATGGAATGACAGCGTGATAACATAATGAACTGGGAATAGGAACAGACAGAGTGACAATATAATGATCTGAGAAGATGGAATGACAGCGTGATAACATAATGAACTGGGAATAGGAACAGACAGAGTGACAATATAATGATCTGGGAATAGGGACAGACAGAGTGACAATATAATGAACTGGAAATAGGGGCAGACAGAGTTACAATGTAATGAACTGGGAATAGGGACAGACAGTGTGACAATGTAATGAACTCAGCATAGGGACAGACAAGAGTGACAATGCAATGAACTGGGAATAGGGACAGGCTGACAATACAATAAACTGGGAATACGAACAGACAGAGTGACAATATAATGAAATGGGAATTGGGACAGACAGATTGACAATATAATGAACTGGGAATAGAGACAGACAGAGTGACAATGTAATGATCTGGGAAGATGGAATGACAGCGTGATAATATAATGAACTGGGAATAGGAACAGACAGAGTGACAATATAATGATCTGGGAACAGGGACAGAGTGACAATATAATGAACTGGGAATAGGGACAGACACAGTGACAATATAATGAACTTGGAATAGGGACATAGTGATTATACAATAAACTGTGGAGAGGAACAGACAGAGTGATGAAACAATGAACTGGGAATAGGGACAGACAGAGTGACAATACACTTAACTGGGAATAGGAACAGAGACAGTGTGACAATATAATGAACTGGGACTAGGGACAGAGAGAGTGACAATATAATGAACTGGGAATAAGGACAGAGAGAGTGACAATACAATGAACTGGGAACAGGGACAGACAGAGTGACAATATAATGCACTGGGAACACAGACAGACAGCGTAACAATATAATGAACTGGAATAGAGACTGAGTCACAATGCAACAAACTGGGAATCGTTACAGATAGAGGGACAATGTAACGATTGGGAATCGGGACAGAGAGTGACAATGAAATGAACAGGGAATAGAGAAGAACAGAGTGACAATACAATGAACTGGGGATAGGCACAGAGTGACAATATAATAAACTGGGAATAGGGACAGACAGTGTGACAACATAATAAACTGGGAAGAGAGACAGACAGAGAGACAATACAATAAACGGGGGATAAAAACAGACAGAGTGACAATGTCATGAACTGGGAATATGGACTGACAGAGTCACAATATCATGAACTCGGCATAGGGACAGACAGAGTGACAATATAATGAACTGGGAATAGAGACAGACAGAGTGACAATGTAATGATCTGGGAAGATGGAATGACAGCGTGATAACATAATGAACTGGGAATAGGAACAGACAGAGTGACAATATAATGATCTGGGAACAGGGACAGAGTGACAATATAATGAACTGGGAATAGGGACAGACAAAATGACAATATAATGAACTTGGAATAGGGACATAGTGATTATACAATAAACTGTGGAGAGGAACAGACAGAGTGATGAAACAATGAACTGGGAATAGGGACAGACAGAGTGACAATACACTTAACTGGGAATAGGAACAGAGACAGTGTGACAATATAATGAACTGGGACTAGGGACAGACAGAGTGACAATATAATGAACTGGGAATAAAGACATGGAGAGTGACAATACAATGAACTGGGAACAGGAACAGACAGAGTGACAATATAATGCACTGGGAACACGGACAGACAGCGTGACAATATAATGAAGTTGGAATAGAGACTGAGTCACAATGCAACAAACTGGGAATTGTTACAGATTGAGGGACAATGTAACGATTGGGAATCGGGACAGAGAGTGACAATGAAATGAACAGGGAATAGGGAAGAACAGAGTGACAATATAATGAACTGGGGATAGGGACAGACGGAGTGACAATATAATAAACTGGGAATACGAACAGACAGAGTGACAATATAATGAAATGGGAATTGGGACAGACAGATTGACAATATAATGAACTGGGAATAGAGACAGACAGAGTGACAATGTAATGATCTGGGAAGATGGAATGACAGCGTGATAACATAATGAACTGGGAATAGGAACAGACAGAGTGACAATATAACGATCTGGGAACAGGGACAGAGTGACAATATAATGAACTGGGAATAGGGACAGACAGAGTGACAATATAATGAACTTGGAATAGGGACATAGTGATTACACAATAAACTGTGGAGAGGAACAGACAGAGTGATGAAACAATGAACTGGCAATAGGGACAGACAGAGTGACAATACACTTAACTGGGAATAGGAACAGAGACAGTGTGACAATACAATGAACTGGGACTAGGGACAGAGAGAGTGACAATATAATGAACTGGGAATAAGGACAGAGAGTCTTAATATGACAAATTGGGAATAGGGACAGACAGAGTGAAACTATAATGAATTGGGAATTGTGACAGAGAGTAACAATATAATGAACAGGTAGTAGAAACAGACAGACAGACAATACAATGCACTGGGAACACAGACAGACAGAGTGACAATATCATGAACTGGGAATAGAGACAGAGTCACAATACAACAAATTGGGAATGTAATGAACTGGGAATCGGAACAGAGAGTGACAACGTAATGAACAGGGAATAGGGATGAACAGAGTAGCAATACAATGAACTGGGGATAGGCATAGACAGAGTGACAATATAATAAAATGGGAATAGGGACAGACAGAGTGACAATATTAACAACTGGCAATAGGAACAGACAGTGTGGCAACATAATGAACTGGGAATAGTGGCAGAGTGACAATATAATGAACTGGGAAAAGGGACAGACAGAGTGACAATACAATAAACGGGAGATAGGAACAGACAGAGTGACAATATAATGAACTGGGAATAGGGACAGATAGAGTGAAAATATAATGAACTGGGAATAGGGACAGAGTGACAATATAATGAACTGGAAATGGGAACAGACAGTGGCAAGAAAATGAACTGGGAATAGGGACAGAGTGATAATACAATGAACTAGGGATAGGAACGGCCAGAGAGAGTATCTAATGAGTTGGGAATAGGGACAGACAGAGTAACAATATAATGAACTGGGAATAGGAACAGACAAAGTGACAAGAAAATGAACTGCGAATAGCGACAGAATGACAATGTACGTAACTGTGAATAGGGACAGACAGAGTGACAATATTATTAACTGGGAATAGAGACAGATGGAGTGACAATATAATGAGCTGGGAATACAGAGAGACAGAGTGACAACACAATGAACTGGGAATAGGGACAGACAGTGACAATGTAATGAACTCGGGATAGGGACAGACAGAGTGACAATATAATGAACTGGGAATATTGATAGACAGGGTGAAAATATTATCAACTGGGAATCAGAACAAACAGAGTAACAATGTAATGAACTAGGAATAGGGAAAGACAGAGTGACAATGTAATGAACTGGGAATAGGGACAGAGTGACAATGTAATGAACTAGGAATAGGGACAGAGTGACAATGTAATGAATTGGAAATAGTGACAGATAGAGTGACAATATAATGAAATGGGAATAGGGCAGACAGAGTGACATTATAATCAATTGGGAATACATAGGGACAGACAGAGTGACAATATAATGAACTAGGAATAGGGACAGAGTCACAATTCAATAAACTGGGAATCGTTACAGATAGAGTGACAATGTAATGAACTGGGAATCGGGACAGAGAGTGACAATGTAATGAACACGGAATAGGGAAGAACAGAGTAACAATACACTGAACTGGGGATAGGCACAGACAGAGTGGCAATATAATTAACTGGGAATAGGGACAGACAGAGTGACAATATTAACAACTAGCAATAGGAACAGACAGTGTGACAACATAATGAAATGGGAATAGTGACAGAGTGACAATATAATGAACTGGGAACAGGGACAGACAGAGTGACAATACAATAAACGGGAGATAGGAACAGACAGAGTGACAACATAATGAACTGGGAATAGTGACAGAGTGACAATATAATGAACTGGGAACAGGGACAGACAGAGTGACAATACAATAAACAGGAGATAGGAACAGACAGAGTGACAATATAATGAACTGGGAATAGGGACAGAATGATAATACAATGAACTCGGGATAGGAACGACCAGTGTGAGTATATAATGAATTGGGAATCGGGACAGACAGAGTAACAACATAATGAACTGGGAATAGGAACCGACAGAGTGCCAAGTAAATGAACTGGGAATAGCGACAGAGAGAGTGACAATATAATGAACCGGGAATAGGGACAGACAGTGACAATGTAATGAACTGGGAATAGGGACAGAGTGAAAATATAATGAACTAGGAAGAGAGACAGAGTGACAGTATAATGATCTTGGAATAGGGACAGGTAGAGTGACAATATAATAAACTAGGAATAGGGACAGACAGAGTGACAGCATAATGAACGGAATAGAGACAGAGTCACAGTACAACAAACAGGGAATTGTTACAGATAGAGTGAGAATGTAATGAACTGGGAATAAAGAAGAACAGAGTGCCAATACAATGAACTGGGGATAGGCACAGACAGAGTGACAATATCATAAACTGGGTATAGGGACAAAGTGATAATACAATGAACTGGGGATAGGAATGGACAGAGTGAGTATATAATGAATTGGGAATATGGACAGACAGGTGACAGTATAATGAACCGGGAATAGGGACAGAGAGTCACTATATAACGAACTGGGCATAGGGACAGACAGAGTGACAATGTAATGAACTAGGATTCGTGACAGAGACTGACAACAGAATGAATTGGGAATAGGGACAGACAGAGTGACAATACAATGAACTGGGAATAGGGCAGAGAGTCACAATATAACGAACTGGGAATAGCTACAGATACAGTGACAATGTAATGAACTGGGAATTGGCATAGAGAGTGACAATATAAGGAACTGGGAATAGCGACAGACAGAGTGACGTTATAATGAACTGAGAATAGGGACAGAGAGTCACAATACAACAAACTAGAAATAGTTACAGATAGAGTGTAATGAACTGGGAATCGGGACAGAGAGTGACAATATAATGAACTGGGAATAGGGACAGAGTGACAATATAATGAACTGAGAATTGGGACAGACAGAGTGACAATACAATAAACGGGAGATAGGAACAGACAGAGTGACAACATAATGAACTGGGAATAGTGACAGAGTGACAATATAATGAACTGGGAACAGGGACAGACAGAGTGACAATACAATAAACAGGAGATAGGAACAGACAGAGTGACAATATAATGAACTGGGAATAGGGACAGAATGATAATACAATGAACTCGGGATAGGAACGACCAGTGTGAGTATATAATGAATTGGGAATCGGGATAGACAGAGTAACAACATAATGAACTGGGAATAGGAACCGACAGAGTGCCAAGTAAATGAACTGGGAATAGCGACAGAGAGAGTGACAATATAATGAACCGGGAATAGGGACAGACAGTGACAATGTAATGAACTGGGAATAGGGACAGAGTGAAAATATAATGAACTAGGAAGAGAGACAGAGTGACAGTATAATGATCTTGGAATAGGGACAGGTAGAGTGACAATATAATGAAATGGGAATATGGACAGAGAGACACAATATAATGAATTGGGAATAGGGACAGACAGTGACAATGTAATGAACTCCGGATAGGGACAGACAGAGTGACAATATAATGAGCTGGGAATATTGACAGACAGGGTGAAAATATTATCAACTGGGAATCGGAACAAACAGAGTAACAATGTAATGAACTAGGAAAAGGGACAGACAAAGTGACAATATTAACAATTGGCAATAGGAACAGACAGTGTGACAACATAATGAACTGGGAATAGTGACAGAGTGACAATATAATGAACTGAGAATAGGGACAGACAGAGTGACAATACAATAAACGGGAGATAGGAACAGACAGAGTGACAATATAACGAACTGGGAATAGGGACAGACAGAATGACAATATAATGAACTGGGAATAGGGACAGACAGAGTGACAATACAATAAACGGGAGATAGGAACAGACAGAGTGACAATATAATGAACTGGGAATAGGGACAGACAGAGTGACAATATAATGAACTGGGAATAGGGACAGAGTGAAAATATAATGAACTAGGAAGAGAGACAGAGTGACAGTATAATGATCTTGGAATAGGGACAGGTAGAGTGACAATATAATGAAATGGGAATATGGACAGAGAGACACAATATAATGAATTGGGAATAGGGACAGACAGTGACAATGTAATGAACTCCGGATAGGGACAGACAGAGTGACAATATAATGAGCTGGGAATATTGACAGACAGGGTGAAAATATTATCAACTGGGAATCGGAACAAACAGAGTAACAATGTAATGAACTAGGAAAAGGGACAGACAAAGTGACAATATTAACAATTGGCAATAGGAACAGACAGTGTGACAAGATAATGAACTGGGAATAGTGACAGAGTGACAATATAATGAACTGAGAATAGGGACAGACAGAGTGACAATACAATAAACGGGAGATAGGAACAGACAGAGTGACAATATAACGAACTGGGAATAGGGACAGACAGAATGACAATATAATGAACTGGGAATAGGGACAGACAGAGTGACAATACAATAAACGGGAGATAGGAACAGACAGAGTGACAATATAATGAACTGGGAATAGGGACAGACAGAGTGACAATATAATGAACTGGGAATAGGGACAGAGTGACAATACAATGAACAGGGGATAGGAACGACCAGAGTGAGTATATAATGATTGGGAATAGGGACAGACAGAATAACATCATAATGAACTGGGAATAGGGACAGAGTGATAATACAATGAACTCTGGATAGGAACGGACAGAGTGAGTATATAATGAATTGGGAACAGGGACAGACAGAGTAACAACATAATGAACTGGGAATAGGAACAGACAGAGTGACAAGAAAATGCACTGGGAATAGTGACAGAGTGACAATGTACTTAACTGTGAATAGGGACAAACAGAGTGACAATATAATAAACTGGGAATAGAGACAGACAGAGTGACAATACAATGAACTGGGGATAGGACCAGACAGAGTGACAATACTATTTACTGGGAATAGAGACAGATGGAATGACAATATAATGAGCTGGGAATACAGACAGACAGAGTGACAACACAATGAACTGGAAATAGGGACAAACAGAGTGACAATGTAATGTACTGGGAATGGGGACAGTGTGACAATATAATGAACTAGGAATAGGAACAGAGAGAGTGACAAGAAAATGAACTGGGAATAGTGACTGAGTGATAATGTACTTAACTGTGAATAGGGACAGACAGAGAGACAATACAATAAACGGGGGATAAAAACAGACAGAGTGACAATATAATGAACTGGGAATAGGGACAGACAGAGTGACAATATAATGAACTGGGAATAGGGACAGACAGAGTGACAATATTAACAACTGGGAATAGGAACAGACATAGTGACAATATAATGAACTGGGTATAGGGACAGACAGAGTGAAAATATAATGAACTGGGAATACGGACAGAGCGAGTGACAATATAATGAACTGGAAATAGTAACAGAGAGAGTGACAAGAAAATGAACTGGGAATAATGACAGAGTGACAATGTACTTAACTGTGAATGGGTACAGACAGAGTGACAATATAATAAACTGGGAATAGGGACAGACAGACTGACAATACCATGAACTGGGGATAGGACCAGACAGAGGGAAAATATAATGAACTCGGAATAGGAACAGACAGTGTGACAATGTAATGAACTCAGCATAGGGACAGACAAGAGTGACAATGCAATGAACTGGGAATAGGGACAGGCTGACAATACAATGAACTGGGAATAGGGTCAGACAGAGTGAGAATGTAATGAACTAGGAATGGGGACAGAGTGACAATACAATATACTGGGAATATGAACAGACAGAGTGACAATATAATGAACTGGGAATTGGGACAGACAGAGTGACAATATAATGAACTGGGAATAGGGGCAGACAGAGTGACAATGTAATGAACTGGGAATAGTGACATAGTGATTATACAATAAACTGTGGAGAGGAACAGACAGAGTGATGAAACAATGAACTGGGAATAGGGACAGAGTGACAATATACTTAACTGGGAATAGAAACAGAGACAGTGTGACAATATAATGAACTGGGACTAGGGACAGACAGAGTGACAATATAATGAACTGGGAATAAGGACAGAGAGAGTGACAATACCATGAACTGGGAACAGGGACAGACAGAGTGACATTATAATGCACTGGGAACACGGACAGACAGCGTGACAATATAATGAACTGGGAATAGAGACAGAGTGACAATGTAATGATCTGGGAAGATGGAATGACAGTGTGATAACATAATGAACTGGGAATAGGGACAGACAGAGTGACAATGTAATGATCTGAGAAGATGGAATGACAGCGTGATAACATAATGAACTGGGAATAGGAACAGACAGAGTGACAATATAATGATCTGAGAAGATGGAATGACAGCGTGATAACATAATGAACTGGGAATAGGAACAGACAGAGTGACAATATAATGATCTGGGAATAGGGACAGACAGAGTGACAATATAATGAACTGGAAATAGGGGCAGACAGAGTTACAATGTAATGAACTGGGAATAGGGACAGACAGTGTGACAATGTAATGAACTCAGCATAGGGACAGACAAGAGTGACAATGCAATGAACTGGGAATAGGGACAGGCTGACAATACAATAAACTGGGAATACGAACAGACAGAGTGACAATATAATGAAATGGGAATTGGGACAGACAGATTGACAATATAATGAACTGGGAATAGAGACAGACAGAGTGACAATGTAATGATCTGGGAAGATGGAATGACAGCGTGATAACATAATGAACTGGGAATAGGAACAGACAGAGTGACAATATAATGATCTGGGAACAGGGACAGAGTGACAATATAATGAACTGGGAATAGGGACAGACACAGTGACAATATAATGAACTTGGAATAGGGACATAGTGATTATACAATAAACTGTGGAGAGGAACAGACAGAGTGATGAAACAATGAACTGGGAATAGGGACAGACAGAGTGACAATACACTTAACTGGGAATAGGAACAGAGACAGTGTGACAATATAATGAACTGGGACTAGGGACAGAGAGAGTGACAATATAATGAACTGGGAATAAGGACAGAGAGAGTGACAATACAATGAACTGGGAACAGGGACAGACAGAGTGACAATATAATGCACTGGGAACACAGACAGACAGCGTAACAATATAATGAACTGGAATAGAGACTGAGTCACAATGCAACAAACTGGGAATCGTTACAGATAGAGGGACAATGTAACGATTGGGAATCGGGACAGAGAGTGACAATGAAATGAACAGGGAATAGAGAAGAACAGAGTGACAATACAATGAACTGGGGATAGGCACAGAGTGACAATATAATAAACTGGGAATAGGGACAGACAGTGTGACAACATAATAAACTGGGAATAGAGACAGACAGAGAGACAATACAATAAACGGGGGATAAAAACAGACAGAGTGACAATGTCATGAACTGGGAATATGGACTGACAGAGTCACAATATCATGAACTCGGCATAGGGACAGACAGAGTGACAATATAATGAACTGGGAATAGAGACAGACAGAGTGACAATGTAATGATCTGGGAAGATGGAATGACAGCGTGATAACATAATGAACTGGGAATAGGAACAGACAGAGTGACAATATAATGATCTGGGAACAGGGACAGAGTGACAATATAATGAACTGGGAATAGGGACAGACAAAATGACAATATAATGAACTTGGAATAGGGACATAGTGATTATACAATAAACTGTGGAGAGGAACAGACAGAGTGATGAAACAATGAACTGGGAATAGGGACAGACAGAGTGACAATACACTTAACTGGGAATAGGAACAGAGACAGTGTGACAATATAATGAACTGGGACTAGGGACAGACAGAGTGACAATATAATGAACTGGGAATAAAGACATGGAGAGTGACAATACAATGAACTGGGAACAGGAACAGACAGAGTGACAATATAATGCACTGGGAACACGGACAGACAGCGTGACAATATAATGAAGTTGGAATAGAGACTGAGTCACAATGCAACAAACTGGGAATTGTTACAGATTGAGGGACAATGTAACGATTGGGAATCGGGACAGAGAGTGACAATGAAATGAACAGGGAATAGGGAAGAACAGAGTGACAATATAATGAACTGAGAATTGGGACAGACAGAGTGACAATACAATAAACGGGAGATAGGAACAGACAGAGTGACAACATAATGAACTGGGAATAGTGACAGAGTGACAATATAATGAACTGGGAACAGGGACAGACAGAGTGACAATACAATAAACAGGAGATAGGAACAGACAGAGTGACAATATAATGAACTGGGAATAGGGACAGAATGATAATACAATGAACTCGGGATAGGAACGACCAGTGTGAGTATATAATGAATTGGGAATCGGGATAGACAGAGTAACAACATAATGAACTGGGAATAGGAACCGACAGAGTGCCAAGTAAATGAACTGGGAATAGCGACAGAGAGAGTGACAATATAATGAACCGGGAATAGGGACAGACAGTGACAATGTAATGAACTGGGAATAGGGACAGAGTGAAAATATAATGAACTAGGAAGAGAGACAGAGTGACAGTATAATGATCTTGGAATAGGGACAGGTAGAGTGACAATATAATGAAATGGGAATATGGACAGAGAGACACAATATAATGAATTGGGAATAGGGACAGACAGTGACAATGTAATGAACTCCGGATAGGGACAGACAGAGTGACAATATAATGAGCTGGGAATATTGACAGACAGGGTGAAAATATTATCAACTGGGAATCGGAACAAACAGAGTAACAATGTAATGAACTAGGAAAAGGGACAGACAAAGTGACAATATTAACAATTGGCAATAGGAACAGACAGTGTGACAACATAATGAACTGGGAATAGTGACAGCGTGACAATATAATGAACTGAGAATAGGGACAGACAGAGTGACAATACAATAAACGGGAGATAGGAACAGACAGAGTGACAATATAACGAACTGGGAATACGGACAGACAGAATGACAATATAATGAACTGGGAATAGGGACAGACAGAGTGACAATACAATAAACGGGAGATAGGAACAGACAGAGTGACAATATAATGAACTGGGAATAGGGACAGACAGAGTGACAATATAATGAACTGGGAATAGGGACAGAGTGATAATACAATGAACAGGGGATAGGAACGACCAGAGTGAGTATATAATGATTGGGAATAGGGACAGACAGAATAACATCATAATGAACTGGGAATAGGGACAGAGTGATAATACAATGAACTCTGGATAGGAACGGACAGAGTGAGTATATAATGAATTGGGAACAGGGACAGACAGAGTAACAACATAATGAACTGGGAATAGGAACAGACAGAGTGACAAGAAAATGCACTGGGAATAGTGACAGAGTGACAATGTACTTAACTGTGAATAGGGACAAACAGAGTGACAATATAATAAACTGGGAATAGAGACAGACAGAGTGACAATACAATGAACTGGGGATAGGACCAGACAGAGTGACAATACTATTTACTGGGAATAGAGATAGATGGAATGACAATATAATGAGCTGGGAATACAGACAGACAGAGTGACAACACAATGAACTGGAAATAGGGACAAACAGAGTGACAATGTAATGTACTGGGAATGGGGACAGTGTGACAATATAATGAACTAGGAATAGGAACAGAGAGAGTGACAAGAAAATGAACTGGGAATAGTGACTGAGTGATAATGTACTTAACTGTGAATAGGGACAGACAGAGAGACAATACAATAAACGGGGGATAAAAACAGACAGAGTGACAATATAATGAACTGGGAATAGGGACAGACAGAGTGACAATATAATGAACTGGGAATAGGGACAGACAGAGTGACAATATTAACAACTGGGAATAGGAACAGACATAGTGACAATATAATGAACTGGGTATAGGGACAGACAGAGTGAAAATATAATGAACTGGGAATACGGACAGAGCGAGTGACAATATAATGAACTGGAAATTGTAACAGAGAGAGTGACAAGAAAATGAACTGGGAATAATGACAGAGTGACAATGTACTTAACTGTGAATGGGTACAGACAGAGTGACAATATAATAAACTGGGAATAGGGACAGACAGACTGACAATACCATGAACTGGGGATAGGACCAGACAGAGGGAAAATATAATGAACTCGGAATAGGAACAGACAGTGTGACAATGTAATGAACTCAGCATAGGGACAGACAAGAGTGACAATGCGATGAACTGGGAATAGGGACAGGCTGACAATACAATGAACTGGGAATAGGGTCAGACAGAGTGAGAATGTAATGAACTAGGAATGGGGACAGAGTGACAATACAATATACTGGGAATATGAACAGACAGAGTGACAATATAATGAACTGGGAATTGGGACAGACAGAGTGACAATATAATGAACTGGGAATAGGGGCAGACAGAGTGACAATGTAATGAACTGGGAATAGGGACATAGTGATTATACAATAAACTGTGGAGAGGAACAGACAGAGTGATGAAACAATGAATTGGGAATAGGGACAGACAGAGTGACAATATACTTAACTGGGAATAGGAACAGAGACAGTGTGACAATATAATGAACTGGGACTAGGGACAGACAGAGTGACAATATAATGAACTGGGAATAAGGACAGAGAGAGTGACAATACCATGAACTGGGAACAGGGACAGACAGAGTGACATTATAATGCACTGGGAACACGGACAGACAGCGTGACAATATAATGAACTGGGAATAGAGACAGAGTGACAATGTAATGATCTGGGAAGATGGAATGACAGTGTGATAACATAATGAACTGGGAATAGGGACAGACAGAGTGACAATGTAATGATCTGAGAAGATGGAATGACAGCGTGATAACATAATGAACTGGGAATAGGAACAGACAGAGTGACAATATAATGATCTGAGAAGATGGAATGACAGCGTGATAACATAATGAACTGGGAATAGGAACAGACAGAGTGACAATATAATGATCTGGGAATAGGGACAGACAGAGTGACAATATAATGAACTGGAAATAGGGGCAGACAGAGTTACAATGTAATGAACTGGGAATAGGGACAGACAGTGTGACAATGTAATGAACTCAGCATAGGGACAGACAAGAGTGACAATGCAATGAACTGGGAATAGGGACAGGCTGACAATACAATAAACTGGGAATACGAACAGACAGAGTGACAATATAATGAAATGGGAATTGGGACAGACAGATTGACAATATAATGAACTGGGAATAGAGACAGACAGAGTGACAATGTAATGATCTGGGAAGATGGAATGACAGCGTGATAACATAATGAACTGGGAATAGGAACAGACAGAGTGACAATATAATGATCTGGGAACAGGGACAGAGTGACAATATAATGAACTGGGAATAGGGACAGACACAGTGACAATATAATGAACTTGGAATAGGGACATAGTGATTATACAATAAACTGTGGAGAGGAACAGACAGAGTGATGAAACAATGAACTGGGAATAGGGACAGACAGAGTGACAATACACTTAACTGGGAATAGGAACAGAGACAGTGTGACAATATAATGAACTGGGACTAGGGACAGAGAGAGTGACAATATAATGAACTGGGAATAAGGACAGAGAGAGTGACAATACAATGAACTGGGAACAGGGACAGACAGAGTGACAATATAATGCACTGGGAACACAGACAGACAGCGTAACAATATAATGAACTGGAATAGAGACTGAGTCACAATGCAACAAACTGGGAATCGTTACAGATAGAGGGACAATGTAACGATTGGGAATCGGGACAGAGAGTGACAATGAAATGAACAGGGAATAGAGAAGAACAGAGTGACAATACAATGAACTGGGGATAGGCACAGAGTGACAATATAATAAACTGGGAATAGGGACAGACAGTGTGACAACATAATAAACTGGGAAGAGAGACAGACAGAGAGACAATACAATAAACGGGGGATAAAAACAGACAGAGTGACAATGTCATGAACTGGGAATATGGACTGACAGAGTCACAATATCATGAACTCGGCATAGGGACAGACAGAGTGACAATATAATGAACTGGGAATAGAGACAGACAGAGTGACAATGTAATGATCTGGGAAGATGGAATGACAGCGTGATAACATAATGAACTGGGAATAGGAACAGACAGAGTGACAATATAATGATCTGGGAACAGGGACAGAGTGACAATATAATGAACTGGGAATAGGGACAGACAAAATGACAATACAATGAACTGGGAACAGGAACAGACAGAGTGACAATATAATGCACTGGGAACACGGACAGACAGCGTGACAATATAATGAAGTTGGAATAGAAACTGAGTCACAATGCAACAAACTGGGAATTGTTACAGATTGAGGGACAATGTAACGATTGGGAATCGGGACAGAGAGTGACAATGAAATGAACAGGGAATAGGGAAGAACAGAGTGACAATATAATGAACTGGGGATAGGGACAGACGGAGTGACAATATAATAAACTGGGAATAGAGACAGACAGAGTGACAATGTAATGATCTGGGAAGATGGAATGACAGCGTGATAACATAATGAACTGGGAATAGGAACAGACAGAGTGACAATATAACGATCTGGGAACAGGGACAGAGTGACAATATAATGAACTGGGAATAGGGACAGACAGAGTGACAATATAATGAACTTGGAATAGGGACATAGTGATTACACAATAAACTGTGGAGAGGAACAGACAGAGTGATGAAACAATGAACTGGCAATAGGGACAGACAGAGTGACAATACACTTAACTGGGAATAGGAACAGAGACAGTGTGACAATACAATGAACTGGGACTAGGGACAGAGAGAGTGACAATATAATGAACTGGGAATAAGGACAGAGAGTCTTAATATGACAAATTGGGAATAGGGACAGACAGAGTGAAACTATAATGAATTGGGAATTGTGACAGAGAGTAACAATATAATGAACAGGTAGTAGAAACAGACAGACAGACAATACAATGCACTGGGAACACAGACAGACAGAGTGACAATATCATGAACTGGGAATAGAGACAGAGTCACAATACAACAAATTGGGAATGTAATGAACTGGGAATCGGAACAGAGAGTGACAACGTAATGAACAGGGAATAGGGATGAACAGAGTAGCAATACAATGAACTGGGGATAGGCATAGACAGAGTGACAATATAATAAAATGGGAATAGGGACAGACAGAGTGACAATATTAACAACTGGCAATAGGAACAGACAGTGTGGCAACATAATGAACTGGGAATAGTGGCAGAGTGACAATATAATGAACTGGGAAAAGGGACAGACAGAGTGACAATACAATAAACGGGAGATAGGAACAGACAGAGTGACAATATAATGAACTGGGAATAGGGACAGATAGAGTGAAAATATAATGAACTGGGAATAGGGACAGAGTGACAATATAATGAACTGGAAATGGGAACAGACAGTGGCAAGAAAATGAACTGGGAATAGGGACAGAGTGATAATACAATGAACTAGGGATAGGAACGGCCAGAGAGAGTATCTAATGAGTTGGGAATAGGGACAGACAGAGTAACAACATAATGAACTGGGAATAGGAACAGACAAAGTGACAAGAAAATGAACTGCGAATAGCGACAGAATGACAATGTACGTAACTGTGAATAGGGACAGACAGAGTGACAATATTATTAACTGGGAATAGAGACAGATGGAGTGACAATATAATGAGCTGGGAATACAGAGAGACAGAGTGACAACACAATGAACTGGGAATAGGGACAGACAGTGACAATGTAATGAACTCGGGATAGGGACAGACAGAGTGACAATATAATGAACTGGGAATATTGATAGACAGGGTGAAAATATTATCAACTGGGAATCAGAACAAACAGAGTAACAATGTAATGAACTAGGAATAGGGAAAGACAGAGTGACAATGTAATGAACTGGGAATAGGGACAGAGTGACAATGTAATGAACTAGGAATAGGGACAGAGTGACAATGTAATGAATTGGAAATAGTGACAGATAGAGTGACAATATAATGAAATGGGAATAGGGCAGACAGAGTGACATTATAATCAATTGGGAATACATAGGGACAGACAGAGTGACAATATAGTGAACTAGGAATAGGGACAGAGTCACAATTCAATAAACTGGGAATCGTTACAGATAGAGTGACAATGTAATGAACTGGGAATCGGGACAGAGAGTGACAATGTAATGAACACGGAATAGGGAAGAACAGAGTAACAATACACTGAACTGGGGATAGGCACAGACAGAGTGGCAATATAATTAACTGGGAATAGGGACAGACAGAGTGACAATATTAACAACTAGCAATAGGAACAGACAGTGTGACAACATAATGAAATGGGAATAGTGACAGAGTGACAATATAATGAACTGGGAACAGGGACAGACAGAGTGACAATACAATAAACGGGAGATAGGAACAGACAGAGTGACAACATAATGAACTGGGAATAGTGACAGAGTGACAATATAATGAACTGGGAACAGGGACAGACAGAGTGACAATACAATAAACAGGAGATAGGAACAGACAGAGTGACAATATAATGAACTGGGAATAGGGACAGAATGATAATACAATGAACTCGGGATAGGAACGACCAGTGTGAGTATATAATGAATTGGGAATCGGGACAGACAGAGTAACAACATAATGAACTGGGAATAGGAACCGACAGAGTGCCAAGTAAATGAACTGGGAATAGCGACAGAGAGAGTGACAATATAATGAACCGGGAATAGGGACAGACAGTGACAATGTAATGAACTGGGAATAGGGACAGAGTGAAAATATAATGAACTAGGAAGAGAGACAGAGTGACAGTATAATGATCTTGGAATAGGGACAGGTAGAGTGACAATATAATAAACTAGGAATAGGGACAGACAGAGTGACAGCATAATGAACGGAATAGAGACAGAGTCACAGTACAACAAACAGGGAATTGTTACAGATAGAGTGAGAATGTAATGAACTGGGAATAAAGAAGAACAGAGTGCCAATACAATGAACTGGGGATAGGCACAGACAGAGTGACAATATCATAAACTGGGTATAGGGACAAAGTGATAATACAATGAACTGGGGATAGGAATGGACAGAGTGAGTATATAATGAATTGGGAATATGGACAGACAGGTGACAGTATAATGAACCGGGAATAGGGACAGAGAGTCACTATATAACGAACTGGGCATAGGGACAGACAGAGTGACAATGTAATGAACTAGGATTCGTGACAGAGACTGACAACAGAATGAATTGGGAATAGGGACAGACAGAGTGACAATACAATGAACTGGGAATAGGGCAGAGAGTCACAATATAACGAACTGGGAATAGCTACAGATACAGTGACAATGTAATGAACTGGGAATTGGCATAGAGAGTGACAATATAAGGAACTGGGAATAGCGACAGACAGAGTGACGTTATAATGAACTGAGAATAGGGACAGAGAGTCACAATACAACAAACTAGAAATAGTTACAGATAGAGTGTAATGAACTGGGAATCGGGACAGAGAGTGACAATATAATGAACTGGGAATAGGGACAGAGTGACAATATAATGAACTGAGAATTGGGACAGACAGAGTGACAATACAATAAACGGGAGATAGGAACAGACAGAGTGACAACATAATGAACTGGGAATAGTGACAGAGTGACAATATAATGAACTGGGAACAGGGACAGACAGAGTGACAATACAATAAACAGGAGATAGGAACAGACAGAGTGACAATATAATGAACTGGGAATAGGGACAGAATGATAATACAATGAACTCGGGATAGGAACGACCAGTGTGAGTATATAATGAATTGGGAATCGGGATAGACAGAGTAACAACATAATGAACTGGGAATAGGAACCGACAGAGTGCCAAGTAAATGAACTGGGAATAGCGACAGAGAGAGTGACAATATAATGAACCGGGAATAGGGACAGACAGTGACAATGTAATGAACTGGGAATAGGGACAGAGTGAAAATATAATGAACTAGGAAGAGAGACAGAGTGACAGTATAATGATCTTGGAATAGGGACAGGTAGAGTGACAATATAATGAAATGGGAATATGGACAGAGAGACACAATATAATGAATTGGGAATAGGGACAGACAGTGACAATGTAATGAACTCCGGATAGGGACAGACAGAGTGACAATATAATGAGCTGGGAATATTGACAGACAGGGTGAAAATATTATCAACTGGGAATCGGAACAAACAGAGTAACAATGTAATGAACTAGGAAAAGGGACAGACAAAGTGACAATATTAACAATTGGCAATAGGAACAGACAGTGTGACAACATAATGAACTGGGAATAGTGACAGAGTGACAATATAATGAACTGAGAATAGGGACAGACAGAGTGACAATACAATAAACGGGAGATAGGAACAGACAGAGTGACAATATAACGAACTGGGAATAGGGACAGACAGAATGACAATATAATGAACTGGGAATAGGGACAGACAGAGTGACAATACAATAAACGGGAGATAGGAACAGACAGAGTGACAATATAATGAACTGGGAATAGGGACAGACAGAGTGACAATATAATGAACTGGGAATAGGGACAGAGTGAAAATATAATGAACTAGGAAGAGAGACAGAGTGACAGTATAATGATCTTGGAATAGGGACAGGTAGAGTGACAATATAATGAAATGGGAATATGGACAGAGAGACACAATATAATGAATTGGGAATAGGGACAGACAGTGACAATGTAATGAACTCCGGATAGGGACAGACAGAGTGACAATATAATGAGCTGGGAATATTGACAGACAGGGTGAAAATATTATCAACTGGGAATCGGAACAAACAGAGTAACAATGTAATGAACTAGGAAAAGGGACAGACAAAGTGACAATATTAACAATTGGCAATAGGAACAGACAGTGTGACAAGATAATGAACTGGGAATAGTGACAGAGTGACAATATAATGAACTGAGAATAGGGACAGACAGAGTGACAATACAATAAACGGGAGATAGGAACAGACAGAGTGACAATATAACGAACTGGGAATAGGGACAGACAGAATGACAATATAATGAACTGGGAATAGGGACAGACAGAGTGACAATACAATAAACGGGAGATAGGAACAGACAGAGTGACAATATAATGAACTGGGAATAGGGACAGACAGAGTGACAATATAATGAACTGGGAATAGGGACAGAGTGATAATACAATGAACAGGGGATAGGAACGACCAGAGTGAGTATATAATGATTGGGAATAGGGACAGACAGAATAACATCATAATGAACTGGGAATAGGGACAGAGTGATAATACAATGAACTCTGGATAGGAACGGACAGAGTGAGTATATAATGAATTGGGAACAGGGACAGACAGAGTAACAACATAATGAACTGGGAATAGGAACAGACAGAGTGACAAGAAAATGCACTGGGAATAGTGACAGAGTGACAATGTACTTAACTGTGAATAGGGACAAACAGAGTGACAATATAATAAACTGGGAATAGAGACAGACAGAGTGACAATACAATGAACTGGGGATAGGACCAGACAGAGTGACAATACTATTTACTGGGAATAGAGACAGATGGAATGACAATATAATGAGCTGGGAATACAGACAGACAGAGTGACAACACAATGAACTGGAAATAGGGACAAACAGAGTGACAATGTAATGTACTGGGAATGGGGACAGTGTGACAATATAATGAACTAGGAATAGGAACAGAGAGAGTGACAAGAAAATGAACTGGGAATAGTGACTGAGTGATAATGTACTTAACTGTGAATAGGGACAGACAGAGAGACAATACAATAAACGGGGGATAAAAACAGACAGAGTGACAATATAATGAACTGGGAATAGGGACAGACAGAGTGACAATATAATGAACTGGGAATAGGGACAGACAGAGTGACAATATTAACAACTGGGAATAGGAACAGACATAGTGACAATATAATGAACTGGGTATAGGGACAGACAGAGTGAAAATATAATGAACTGGGAATACGGACAGAGCGAGTGACAATATAATGAACTGGAAATAGTAACAGAGAGAGTGACAAGAAAATGAACTGGGAATAATGACAGAGTGACAATGTACTTAACTGTGAATGGGTACAGACAGAGTGACAATATAATAAACTGGGAATAGGGACAGACAGACTGACAATACCATGAACTGGGGATAGGACCAGACAGAGGGAAAATATAATGAACTCGGAATAGGAACAGACAGTGTGACAATGTAATGAACTCAGCATAGGGACAGACAAGAGTGACAATGCAATGAACTGGGAATAGGGACAGGCTGACAATACAATGAACTGGGAATAGGGTCAGACAGAGTGAGAATGTAATGAACTAGGAATGGGGACAGAGTGACAATACAATATACTGGGAATATGAACAGACAGAGTGACAATATAATGAACTGGGAATTGGGACAGACAGAGTGACAATATAATGAACTGGGAATAGGGGCAGACAGAGTGACAATGTAATGAACTGGGAATAGGGACATAGTGATTATACAATAAACTGTGGAGAGGAACAGACAGAGTGATGAAACAATGAACTGGGAATAGGGACAGAGTGACAATATACTTAACTGGGAATAGGAACAGAGACAGTGTGACAATATAATGAACTGGGACTAGGGACAGACAGAGTGACAATATAATGAACTGGGAATAAGGACAGAGAGAGTGACAATACCATGAACTGGGAACAGGGACAGACAGAGTGACATTATAATGCACTGGGAACACGGACAGACAGCGTGACAATATAATGAACTGGGAATAGAGACAGAGTGACAATGTAATGATCTGGGAAGATGGAATGACAGTGTGATAACATAATGAACTGGGAATAGGGACAGACAGAGTGACAATGTAATGATCTGAGAAGATGGAATGACAGCGTGATAACATAATGAACTGGGAATAGGAACAGACAGAGTGACAATATAATGATCTGAGAAGATGGAATGACAGCGTGATAACATAATGAACTGGGAATAGGAACAGACAGAGTGACAATATAATGATCTGGGAATAGGGACAGACAGAGTGACAATATAATGAACTGGAAATAGGGGCAGACAGAGTTACAATGTAATGAACTGGGAATAGGGACAGACAGTGTGACAATGTAATGAACTCAGCATAGGGACAGACAAGAGTGACAATGCAATGAACTGGGAATAGGGACAGGCTGACAATACAATAAACTGGGAATACGAACAGACAGAGTGACAATATAATGAAATGGGAATTGGGACAGACAGATTGACAATATAATGAACTGGGAATAGAGACAGACAGAGTGACAATGTAATGATCTGGGAAGATGGAATGACAGCGTGATAACATAATGAACTGGGAATAGGAACAGACAGAGTGACAATATAATGATCTGGGAACAGGGACAGAGTGACAATATAATGAACTGGGAATAGGGACAGACACAGTGACAATATAATGAACTTGGAATAGGGACATAGTGATTATACAATAAACTGTGGAGAGGAACAGACAGAGTGATGAAACAATGAACTGGGAATAGGGACAGACAGAGTGACAATACACTTAACTGGGAATAGGAACAGAGACAGTGTGACAATATAATGAACTGGGACTAGGGACAGAGAGAGTGACAATATAATGAACTGGGAATAAGGACAGAGAGAGTGACAATACAATGAACTGGGAACAGGGACAGACAGAGTGACAATATAATGCACTGGGAACACAGACAGACAGCGTAACAATATAATGAACTGGAATAGAGACTGAGTCACAATGCAACAAACTGGGAATCGTTACAGATAGAGGGACAATGTAACGATTGGGAATCGGGACAGAGAGTGACAATGAAATGAACAGGGAATAGAGAAGAACAGAGTGACAATACAATGAACTGGGGATAGGCACAGAGTGACAATATAATAAACTGGGAATAGGGACAGACAGTGTGACAACATAATAAACTGGGAATAGAGACAGACAGAGAGACAATACAATAAACGGGGGATAAAAACAGACAGAGTGACAATGTCATGAACTGGGAATATGGACTGACAGAGTCACAATATCATGAACTCGGCATAGGGACAGACAGAGTGACAATATAATGAACTGGGAATAGAGACAGACAGAGTGACAATGTAATGATCTGGGAAGATGGAATGACAGCGTGATAACATAATGAACTGGGAATAGGAACAGACAGAGTGACAATATAATGATCTGGGAACAGGGACAGAGTGACAATATAATGAACTGGGAATAGGGACAGACAAAATGACAATATAATGAACTTGGAATAGGGACATAGTGATTATACAATAAACTGTGGAGAGGAACAGACAGAGTGATGAAACAATGAACTGGGAATAGGGACAGACAGAGTGACAATACACTTAACTGGGAATAGGAACAGAGACAGTGTGACAATATAATGAACTGGGACTAGGGACAGACAGAGTGACAATATAATGAACTGGGAATAAAGACATGGAGAGTGACAATACAATGAACTGGGAACAGGAACAGACAGAGTGACAATATAATGCACTGGGAACACGGACAGACAGCGTGACAATATAATGAAGTTGGAATAGAGACTGAGTCACAATGCAACAAACTGGGAATTGTTACAGATTGAGGGACAATGTAACGATTGGGAATCGGGACAGAGAGTGACAATGAAATGAACAGGGAATAGGGAAGAACAGAGTGACAATATAATGAACTGGGGATAGGGACAGACGGAGTGACAATATAATAAACTGGGAATACGAACAGACAGAGTGACAATATAATGAAATGGGAATTGGGACAGACAGATTGACAATATAATGAACTGGGAATAGAGACAGACAGAGTGACAATGTAATGATCTGGGAAGATGGAATGACAGCGTGATAACATAATGAACTGGGAATAGGAACAGACAGAGTGACAATATAACGATCTGGGAACAGGGACAGAGTGACAATATAATGAACTGGGAATAGGGACAGACAGAGTGACAATATAATGAACTTGGAATAGGGACATAGTGATTACACAATAAACTGTGGAGAGGAACAGACAGAGTGATGAAACAATGAACTGGCAATAGGGACAGACAGAGTGACAATACACTTAACTGGGAATAGGAACAGAGACAGTGTGACAATACAATGAACTGGGACTAGGGACAGAGAGAGTGACAATATAATGAACTGGGAATAAGGACAGAGAGTCTTAATATGACAAATTGGGAATAGGGACAGACAGAGTGAAACTATAATGAATTGGGAATTGTGACAGAGAGTAACAATATAATGAACAGGTAGTAGAAACAGACAGACAGACAATACAATGCACTGGGAACACAGACAGACAGAGTGACAATATCATGAACTGGGAATAGAGACAGAGTCACAATACAACAAATTGGGAATGTAATGAACTGGGAATCGGAACAGAGAGTGACAACGTAATGAACAGGGAATAGGGATGAACAGAGTAGCAATACAATGAACTGGGGATAGGCATAGACAGAGTGACAATATAATAAAATGGGAATAGGGACAGACAGAGTGACAATATTAACAACTGGCAATAGGAACAGACAGTGTGGCAACATAATGAACTGGGAATAGTGGCAGAGTGACAATATAATGAACTGGGAAAAGGGACAGACAGAGTGACAATACAATAAACGGGAGATAGGAACAGACAGAGTGACAATATAATGAACTGGGAATAGGGACAGATAGAGTGAAAATATAATGAACTGGGAATAGGGACAGAGTGACAATATAATGAACTGGAAATGGGAACAGACAGTGGCAAGAAAATGAACTGGGAATAGGGACAGAGTGATAATACAATGAACTAGGGATAGGAACGGCCAGAGAGAGTATCTAATGAGTTGGGAATAGGGACAGACAGAGTAACAACATAATGAACTGGGAATAGGAACAGACAAAGTGACAAGAAAATGAACTGCGAATAGCGACAGAATGACAATGTACGTAACTGTGAATAGGGACAGACAGAGTGACAATATTATTAACTGGGAATAGAGACAGATGGAGTGACAATATAATGAGCTGGGAATACAGAGAGACAGAGTGACAACACAATGAACTGGGAATAGGGACAGACAGTGACAATGTAATGAACTCGGGATAGGGACAGACAGAGTGACAATATAATGAACTGGGAATATTGATAGACAGGGTGAAAATATTATCAACTGGGAATCAGAACAAACAGAGTAACAATGTAATGAACTAGGAATAGGGAAAGACAGAGTGACAATGTAATGAACTGGGAATAGGGACAGAGTGACAATGTAATGAATTGGAAATAGTGACAGATAGAGTGACAATATAATGAAATGGGAATAGGGCAGACAGAGTGACATTATAATCAATTGGGAATACATAGGGACAGACAGAGTGACAATATAATGAACTAGGAATAGGGACAGAGTCACAATTCAATAAACTGGGAATCGTTACAGATAGAGTGACAATGTAATGAACTGGGAATCGGGACAGAGAGTGACAATGTAATGAACACGGAATAGGGAAGAACAGAGTAACAATACACTGAACTGGGGATAGGCACAGACAGAGTGGCAATATAATTAACTGGGAATAGGGACAGACAGAGTGACAATATTAACAACTAGCAATAGGAACAGACAGTGTGACAACATAATGAAATGGGAATAGTGACAGAGTGACAATATAATGAACTGGGAACAGGGACAGACAGAGTGACAATACAATAAACGGGAGATAGGAACAGACAGAGTGACAACATAATGAACTGGGAATAGTGACAGAGTGACAATATAATGAACTGGGAACAGGGACAGACAGAGTGACAATACAATAAACAGGAGATAGGAACAGACAGAGTGACAATATAATGAACTGGGAATAGGGACAGAATGATAATACAATGAACTCGGGATAGGAACGACCAGTGTGAGTATATAATGAATTGGGAATCGGGACAGACAGAGTAACAACATAATGAACTGGGAATAGGAACCGACAGAGTGCCAAGTAAATGAACTGGGAATAGCGACAGAGAGAGTGACAATATAATGAACCGGGAATAGGGACAGACAGTGACAATGTAATGAACTGGGAATAGGGACAGAGTGAAAATATAATGAACTAGGAAGAGAGACAGAGTGACAGTATAATGATCTTGGAATAGGGACATGTAGAGTGACAATATAATAAACTAGGAATAGGGACAGACAGAGTGACAGCATAATGAACGGAATAGAGACAGAGTCACAGTACAACAAACAGGGAATTGTTACAGATAGAGTGAGAATGTAATGAACTGGGAATAAAGAAGAACAGAGTGCCAATACAATGAACTGGGGATAGGCACAGACAGAGTGACAATATCATAAACTGGGTATAGGGACAAAGTGATAATACAATGAACTGGGGATAGGAATGGACAGAGTGAGTATATAATGAATTGGGAATATGGACAGACAGGTGACAGTATAATGAACCGGGAATAGGGACAGAGAGTCACTATATAACGAACTGGGCATAGGGACAGACAGAGTGACAATGTAATGAACTAGGATTCGTGACAGAGACTGACAACAGAATGAATTGGGAATAGGGACAGACAGAGTGACAATACAATGAACTGGGAATAGGGCAGAGAGTCACAATATAACGAACTGGGAATAGCTACAGATACAGTGACAATGTAATGAACTGGGAATTGGCATAGAGAGTGACAATATAAGGAACTGGGAATAGCGACAGACAGAGTGACGTTATAATGAACTGAGAATAGGGACAGAGAGTCACAATACAACAAACTAGAAATAGTTACAGATAGAGTGTAATGAACTGGGAATCGGGACAGAGAGTGACAATATAATGAACTGGGAATAGGGACAGAGTGACAATATAATGAACTGAGAATTGGGACAGACAGAGTGACAATACAATAAACGGGAGATAGGAACAGACAGAGTGACAACATAATGAACTGGGAATAGTGACAGAGTGACAATATAATGAACTGGGAACAGGGACAGACAGAGTGACAATACAATAAACAGGAGATAGGAACAGACAGAGTGACAATATAATGAACTGGGAATAGGGACAGAATGATAATACAATGAACTCGGGATAGGAACGACCAGTGTGAGTATATAATGAATTGGGAATCGGGATAGACAGAGTAACAACATAATGAACTGGGAATAGGAACCGACAGAGTGCCAAGTAAATGAACTGGGAATAGCGACAGAGAGAGTGACAATATAATGAACCGGGAATAGGGACAGACAGTGACAATGTAATGAACTGGGAATAGGGACAGAGTGAAAATATAATGAACTAGGAAGAGAGACAGAGTGACAGTATAATGATCTTGGAATAGGGACAGGTAGAGTGACAATATAATGAAATGGGAATATGGACAGAGAGACACAATATAATGAATTGGGAATAGGGACAGACAGTGACAATGTAATGAACTCCGGATAGGGACAGACAGAGTGACAATATAATGAGCTGGGAATATTGACAGACAGGGTGAAAATATTATCAACTGGGAATCGGAACAAACAGAGTAACAATGTAATGAACTAGGAAAAGGGACAGACAAAGTGACAATATTAACAATTGGCAATAGGAACAGACAGTGTGACAACATAATGAACTGGGAATAGTGACAGCGTGACAATATAATGAACTGAGAATAGGGACAGACAGAGTGACAATACAATAAACGGGAGATAGGAACAGACAGAGTGACAATATAACGAACTGGGAATAGGGACAGACAGAATGACAATATAATGAACTGGGAATAGGGACAGACAGAGTGACAATACAATAAACGGGAGATAGGAACAGACAGAGTGACAATATAATGAACTGGGAATAGGGACAGACAGAGTGACAATATAATGAACTGGGAATAGGGACAGAGTGATAATACAATGAACAGGGGATAGGAACGACCAGAGTGAGTATATAATGATTGGGAATAGGGACAGACAGAATAACATCATAATGAACTGGGAATAGGGACAGAGTGATAATACAATGAACTCTGGATAGGAACGGACAGAGTGAGTATATAATGAATTGGGAACAGGGACAGACAGAGTAACAACATAATGAACTGGGAATAGGAACAGACAGAGTGACAAGAAAATGCACTGGGAATAGTGACAGAGTGACAATGTACTTAACTGTGAATAGGGACAAACAGAGTGACAATATAATAAACTGGGAATAGAGACAGACAGAGTGACAATACAATGAACTGGGGATAGGACCAGACAGAGTGACAATACTATTTACTGGGAATAGAGATAGATGGAATGACAATATAATGAGCTGGGAATACAGACAGACAGAGTGACAACACAATGAACTGGAAATAGGGACAAACAGAGTGACAATGTAATGTACTGGGAATGGGGACAGTGTGACAATATAATGAACTAGGAATAGGAACAGAGAGAGTGACAAGAAAATGAACTGGGAATAGTGACTGAGTGATAATGTACTTAACTGTGAATAGGGACAGACAGAGAGACAATACAATAAACGGGGGATAAAAACAGACAGAGTGACAATATAATGAACTGGGAATAGGGACAGACAGAGTGACAATATAATGAACTGGGAATAGGGACAGACAGAGTGACAATATTAACAACTGGGAATAGGAACAGACATAGTGACAATATAATGAACTGGGATAGGGACAGACAGAGTGAAAATATAATGAACTCGGAATAGGAACAGACAGAGTGACAATGTAATGAACTCAGCATAGGGACAGACAAGAGTGACAATGCGATGAACTGGGAATAGGGACAGGCTGACAATACAATGAACTGGGAATAGGGTCAGACAGAGTGAGAATGTAATGAACTAGGAATGGGACAGAGTGACAATACAATATACTGGGAATATGAACAGACAGAGTGACAATATAATGAACTGGGAATGGGACAGACAGAGTGACAATATAATGAACTGGGAATAGGGGCAGACAGAGTGACAATGTAATGAACTGGGAATAGGGACATAGTGATTATACAATAAACTGTGGAGAGGAACAGACAGAGTGATGAAACAATGAATTGGGAATAGGGACAGACAGAGTGACAATATACTTAACTGGGAATAGGAACAGAGACAGTGTGACAATATAATGAACTGGGACTAGGGACAGACAGAGTGACAATATAATGAACTGGGAATAAGGACAGAGAGAGTGACAATACCATGAACTGGGAACAGGGACAGACAGAGTGACATTATAATGCACTGGGAACACGGACAGACAGCGTGACAATATAATGAACTGGGAATAGAGACAGAGTGACAATGTAATGATCTGGGAAGATGGAATGACAGTGTGATAACATAATGAACTGGGAATAGGGACAGACAGAGTGACAATGTAATGATCTGAGAAGATGGAATGACAGCGTGATAACATAATGAACTGGGAATAGGAACAGACAGAGTGACAATATAATGATCTGAGAAGATGGAATGACAGCGTGATAACATAATGAACTGGGAATAGGAACAGACAGAGTGACAATATAATGATCTGGGAATAGGGACAGACAGAGTGACAATATAATGAACTGGAAATAGGGGCAGACAGAGTTACAATGTAATGAACTGGGAATAGGGACAGACAGTGTGACAATGTAATGAACTCAGCATAGGGACAGACAAGAGTGACAATGCAATGAACTGGGAATAGGGACAGGCTGACAATACAATAAACTGGGAATACGAACAGACAGAGTGACAATATAATGAAATGGGAATTGGGACAGACAGATTGACAATATAATGAACTGGGAATAGAGACAGACAGAGTGACAATGTAATGATCTGGGAAGATGGAATGACAGCGTGATAATATAATGAACTGGGAATAGGAACAGACAGAGTGACAATATAATGATCTGGGAACAGGGACAGAGTGACAATATAATGAACTGGGAATAGGGACAGACACAGTGACAATATAATGAACTTGGAATAGGGACATAGTGATTATACAATAAACTGTGGAGAGGAACAGACAGAGTGATGAAACAATGAACTGGGAATAGGGACAGACAGAGTGACAATACACTTAACTGGGAATAGGAACAGAGACAGTGTGACAATATAATGAACTGGGACTAGGGACAGAGAGAGTGACAATATAATGAACTGGGAATAAGGACAGAGAGAGTGACAATACAATGAACTGGGAACAGGGACAGACAGAGTGACAATATAATGCACTGGGAACACAGACAGACAGCGTAACAATATAATGAACTGGAATAGAGACTGAGTCACAATGCAACAAACTGGGAATCGTTACAGATAGAGGGACAATGTAACGATTGGGAATCGGGACAGAGAGTGACAATGAAATGAACAGGGAATAGAGAAGAACAGAGTGACAATACAATGAACTGGGGATAGGGACAGAGTGACAATATAATAAACTGGGAATAGGGACAGACAGTGTGACAACATAATAAACTGGGAAGAGAGACAGACAGAGAGACAATACAATAAACGGGGGATAAAAACAGACAGAGTGACAATGTCATGAACTGGGAATATGGACTGACAGAGTCACAATATCATGAACTCGGCATAGGGACAGACAGAGTGACAATATAATGAACTGGGAATAGAGACAGACAGAGTGACAATGTAATGATCTGGGAAGATGGAATGACAGCGTGATAACATAATGAACTGGGAATAGGAACAGACAGAGTGACAATATAATGATCTGGGAACAGGGACAGAGTGACAATATAATGAACTGGGAATAGGGACAGACAAAATGACAATATAATGAACTTGGAATAGGGACATAGTGATTATACAATAAACTGTGGAGAGGAACAGACAGAGTGATGAAACAATGAACTGGGAATAGGGACAGACAGAGTGACAATATACTTAACTGGGAATAGGAACAGAGACAGTGTGACAATATAATGAACTGGGACTAGGGACAGACAGAGTGACAATATAATGAACTGGGAATAAAGACATGGAGAGTGACAATACAATGAACTGGGAACAGGAACAGACAGAGTGACAATATAATGCACTGGGAACACGGACAGACAGCGTGACAATATAATGAAGTTGGAATAGAGACTGAGTCACAATGCAACAAACTGGGAATTGTTACAGATTGAGGGACAATGTAACGATTGGGAATCGGGACAGAGAGTGACAATGAAATGAACAGGGAATAGGGAAGAACAGAGTGACAATATAATGAACTGGGGATAGGGACAGACGGAGTGACAATATAATAAACTGGGAATAGAGACAGACAGAGTGACAATGTAATGATCTGGGAAGATGGAATGACAGCGTGATAACATAATGAACTGGGAATAGGAACAGACAGAGTGACAATATAACGATCTGGGAACAGGGACAGAGTGACAATATAATGAACTGGGAATAGGGACAGACAGAGTGACAATATAATGAACTTGGAATAGGGACATAGTGATTACACAATAAACTGTGGAGAGGAACAGACAGAGTGATGAAACAATGAACTGGCAATAGGGACAGACAGAGTGACAATACACTTAACTGGGAATAGGAACAGAGACAGTGTGACAATACAATGAACTGGGACTAGGGACAGAGAGAGTGACAATATAATGAACTGGGAATAAGGACAGAGAGTCTTAATATGACAAATTGGGAATAGGGACAGACAGAGTGAAACTATAATGAATTGGGAATTGTGACAGAGAGTAACAATATAATGAACAGGTAGTAGAAACAGACAGACAGACAATACAATGCACTGGGAACACAGACAGACAGAGTGACAATATCATGAACTGGGAATAGAGACAGAGTCACAATACAACAAATTGGGAATGTAATGAACTGGGAATCGGAACAGAGAGTGACAACGTAATGAACAGGGAACAGGGATGAACAGAGCAGCAATACAATGAACTGGGGATAGGCATAGACAGAGTGACAATATAATAAAATGGGAATAGGGACAGACAGAGTGACAATATTAACAACTGGCAATAGGAACAGACAGTGTGGCAACATAATGAACTGGGAATAGTGGCAGAGTGACAATATAATGAACTGGGAAAAGGGACAGACAGAGTGACAATACAATAAACGGGAGATAGGAACAGACAGAGTGACAATATAATGAACTGGGAATAGGGACAGATAGAGTGAAAATATAATGAACTGGGAATAGGGACAGAGTGACAATATAATGAACTGGAAATGGGAACAGACAGTGGCAAGAAAATGAACTGGGAATAGGGACAGAGTGATAATACAATGAACTAGGGATAGGAACGGCCAGAGAGAGTATCTAATGAGTTGGGAATAGGGACAGACAGAGTAACAACATAATGAACTGGGAATAGGAACAGACAAAGTGACAAGAAAATGAACTGCGAATAGCGACAGAATGACAATGTACGTAACTGTGAATAGGGACAGACAGAGTGACAATATTATTAACTGGGAATAGAGACAGATGGAGTGACAATATAATGAGCTGGGAATACAGAGAGACAGAGTGACAATACAATGAACTGGGAATAGGGCAGAGAGTCACAATATAACGAACTGGGAATAGCTACAGATACAGTGACAATGTAATGAACTGGGAATTGGCATAGAGAGTGACAATATAAGGAACTGGGAATAGCGACAGACAGAGTGACGTTATAATGAACTGAGAATAGGGACAGAGAGTCACAATACAACAAACTAGAAATAGTTACAGATAGAGTGTAATGAACTGGGAATCGGGACAGAGAGTGACAATATAATGAACTGGGAATAGGGACAGACAGAGTGACAGCATAATGAACGGAATAGAGACAGAGTCACAGTACAACAAACAGGGAATTGTTACAGATAGAGTGAGAATGTAATGAACTGGGAATAAAGAAGAACAGAGTGCCAATACAATGAACTGGGGATAGGCACAGACAGAGTGACAATATCATAAACTGGGTATAGGGACAAAGTGATAATACAATGAACTGGGAATAGGAATGGACAGAGTGAGTATATAATGAATTGGGAATATGGACAGACAGGTGACAGTATAATGAACCGGGAATAGGGACAGAGAGTCACTATATAACGAACTGGGCATAGGGACAGACAGAGTGACAATGTAATGAACTAGGATTCGTGACAGAGACTGACAACAGAATGAATTGGGAATAGGGACAGACAGAGTGACAATACAATGAACTGGGAATAGGGCAGAGAGTCACAATATAACGAACTGGGAATAGCTACAGATACAGTGACAATGTAATGAACTGGGAATTGGCATAGAGAGTGACAATATAAGGAACTGGGAATAGCGACAGACAGAGTGACGTTATAATGAACTGAGAATAGGGACAGAGAGTCACAATACAACAAACTAGAAATAGTTACAGATAGAGTGTAATGAACTGGGAATCGGGACAGAGAGTGACAATATAATGAACTGGGAATAGGGACAGAGTGACAATATAATGAACTGAGAATTGGGACAGACAGATTGACAATACAATAAACGGGAGATAGGAACAGACAGAGTGACAACATAATGAGCTGGGAATAGTGACAGAGTGACAATATAATGAACTGGGAACAGGACAGACAGAGTGACAATACAATAAACAGGAGATAGGAACAGACAGAGTGACAATATAATGAACTGGGAATAGGGACAGAATGATAATACAATGAACTCGGGATAGGAACGACCAGTGTGAGTATATAATGAATTGGGAATCGGGATAGACAGAGTAACAACATAATGAACTGGGAATAGGAACCGACAGAGTGCCAAGTAAATGAACTGGGAATAGCGACAGAGAGAGTGACAATATAATGAACCGGGAATAGGGACAGACAGTGACAATGTAATGAACTGGGAATAGGGACAGAGTGAAAATATAATGAACTAGGAAGAGAGACAGAGTGACAGTATAATGATCTTGGAATAGGGACAGGTAGAGTGACAATATAATGAAATGGGAATATGGACAGAGAGACACAATATAATGAATTGGGAATAGGGACAGACAGTGACAATGTAATGAACTCCGGATAGGGACAGACAGAGTGACAATATAATGAGCTGGGAATATTGACAGACAGGGTGAAAATATTATCAACTGGGAATCGGAACAAACAGAGTAACAATGTAATGAACTAGGAAAAGGGACAGACAAAGTGACAATATTAACAATTGGCAATAGGAACAGACAGTGTGACAACATAATGAACTGGGAATAGTGACAGAGTGACAATATAATGAACTGAGAATAGGGACAGACAGAGTGACAATACAATAAACGGGAGATAGGAACAGACAGAGTGACAATATAACGAACTGGGAATAGGGACAGACAGAATGACAATATAATGAACTGGGAATAGGGACAGACAGAGTGACAATACAATAAACGGAGATAGGAACAGACAGAGTGACAATATAATGAACTGGGAATAGGGACAGACAGAGTGACAATATAATGAACTGGGAATAGGGACAGAGTGATAATACAATGAACAGGGGATAGGAACGACCAGAGTGAGTATATAATGATTGGGAATAGGGACAGACAGAATAACATCATAATGAACTGGGAATAGGGACAGAGTGATAATACAATGAACTCTGGATAGGAACGGACAGAGTGAGTATATAATGAATTGGGAACAGGGACAGACAGAGTAACAACATAATGAACTGGGAATAGGAACAGACAGAGTGACAAGAAAATGCACTGGGAATAGTGACAGAGTGACAATGTACTTAACTGTGAATAGGGACAAACAGAGTGACAATATAATAAACTGGGAATAGAGACAGACAGAGTGACAATACAATGAACTGGGGATAGGACCAGACAGAGTGACAATACTATTTACTGGGAATAGAGACAGATGGAATGACAATATAATGAGCTGGGAATACAGACAGACAGAGTGACAACACAATGAACTGGAAATAGGGACAAACAGAGTGACAATGTAATGTACTGGGAATGGGGACAGTGTGACAATATAATGAACTAGGAATAGGAACAGAGAGAGTGACAAGAAAATGAACTGGGAATAGTGACTGAGTGATAATGTACTTAACTGTGAATAGGGACAGACAGAGAGACAATACAATAAACGGGGGATAAAAACAGACAGAGTGACAATATAATGAACTGGGAATAGGGACAGACAGAGTGACAATATAATGAACTGGGAATAGGGACAGACAGAGTGACAATATTAACAACTGGGAATAGGAACAGACATAGTGACAATATAATGAACTGGGTATAGGGACAGACAGAGTGAAAATATAATGAACTGGGAATACGGACAGAGCGAGTGACAATATAATGAACTGGAAATTGTAACAGAGAGAGTGACAAGAAAATGAACTGGGAATAATGACAGAGTGACAATGTACTTAACTGTGAATGGGTACAGACAGAGTGACAATATAATAAACTGGGAATAGGGACAGACAGACTGACAATACCATGAACTGGGGATAGGACCAGACAGAGGGAAAATATAATGAACTCGGAATAGGAACAGACAGTGTGACAATGTAATGAACTCAGCATAGGGACAGACAAGAGTGACAATGCAATGAACTGGGAATAGGGACAGGCTGACAATACAATGAACTGGGAATAGGGTCAGACAGAGTGAGAATGTAATGAACTAGGAATGGGGACAGAGTGACAATACAATATACTGGGAATATGAACAGACAGAGTGACAATATAATGAACTGGGAATTGGGACAGACAGAGTGACAATATAATGAACTGGGAATAGGGCAGACAGAGTGACAATGTAATGAACTGGGAATAGGGACATAGTGATTATACAATAAACTGTGGAGAGGAACAGACAGAGTGATGAAACAATGAATTGGGAATAGGGACAGACAGAGTGACAATATACTTAACTGGGAATAGGAACAGAGACAGTGTGACAATATAATGAACTGGGACTAGGGACAGACAGAGTGACAATATAATGAACTGGGAATAAGGACAGAGAGAGTGACAATACCATGAACTGGGAACAGGGACAGACAGAGTGACATTATAATGCACTGGGAACACGGACAGACAGCGTGACAATATAATGAACTGGGAATAGAGACAGAGTGACAATGTAATGATCTGGGAAGATGGAATGACAGTGTGATAACATAATGAACTGGGAATAGCGACAGACAGAGTGACAATGTAATGATCTGAGAAGATGGAATGACAGCGTGATAACATAATGAACTGGGAATAGGAACAGACAGAGTGACAATATAATGATCTGGGAATAGGGACAGACAGAGTGACAATATAATGAACTGGAAATAGGGGCAGACAGAGTTACAATGTAATGAACTGGGAATAGGGACAGACAGTGTGACAATGTAATGAACTCAGCATAGGGACAGACAAGAGTGACAATGCAATGAACTGGGAATAGGGACAGGCTGACAATACAATAAACTGGGAATACGAACAGACAGAGTGACAATATAATGAAATGGGAATTGGGACAGACAGATTGACAATATAATGAACTGGGAATAGAGACAGACAGAGTGACAATGTAATGATCTGGGAAGATGGAATGACAGCGTGATAATATAATGAACTGGGAATAGGAACAGACAGAGTGACAATATAATGATCTGGGAACAGGGACAGAGTGACAATATAATGAACTGGGAATAGGGACAGACACAGTGACAATATAATGAACTTGGAATAGGGACATAGTGATTATACAATAAACTGTGGAGAGGAACAGACAGAGTGATGAAACAATGAACTGGGAATAGGGACAGACAGAGTGACAATACACTTAACTGGGAATAGGAACAGAGACAGTGTGACAATATAATGAACTGGGACTAGGGACAGAGAGAGTGACAATATAATGAACTGGGAATAAGGACAGAGAGAGTGACAATACAATGAACTGGGAACAGGGACAGACAGAGTGACAATATAATGCACTGGGAACACAGACAGACAGCGTAACAATATAATGAACTGGAATAGAGACTGAGTCACAATGCAACAAACTGGGAATCGTTACAGATAGAGGGACAATGTAACGATTGGGAATCGGGACAGAGAGTGACAATGAAATGAACAGGGAATAGAGAAGAACAGAGTGACAATGCAATGAACTGGGGATAGGCACAGAGTGACAATATAATAAACTGGGAATAGGGACAGACAGTGTGACAACATAATAAACTGGGAATAGAGACAGACAGAGAGACAATACAATAAACGGGGGATAAAAACAGACAGAGTGACAATGTCATGAACTGGGAATATGGACTGACAGAGTCACAATATCATGAACTCGGCATAGGGACAGACAGAGTGACAATATAATGAACTGGGAATAGAGACAGACAGAGTGACAATGTAATGATCTGGGAAGATGGAATGACAGCGTGATAACATAATGAACTGGGAATAGGAACAGACAGAGTGACAATATAATGATCTGGGAACAGGGACAGAGTGACAATATAATGAACTGGGAATAGGGACAGACAAAATGACAATATAATGAACTTGGAATAGGGACATAGTGATTATACAATAAACTGTGGAGAGGAACAGACAGAGTGATGAAACAATGAACTGGGAATAGGGACAGACAGAGTGACAATACACTTAACTGGGAATAGGAACAGAGACAGTGTGACAATATAATGAACTGGGACTAGGGACAGACAGAGTGACAATATAGTGAACTGGGAATAAAGACATGGAGAGTGACAATACAATGAACTGGGAACAGGAACAGACAGAGTGACAATATAATGCACTGGGAACACGGACAGACAGCGTGACAATATAATGAAGTTGGAATAGAGACTGAGTCACAATGCAACAAACTGGGAATCGTTACAGATAGAGGGACAATGTAACGATTGGGAATCGGGACAGAGAGTGACAATGAAATGAACAGGGAATAGGGAAGAACAGAGTGACAATATAATGAACTGGGGATAGGGACAGACGGAGTGACAATATAATAAACTGGGAATAGAGACAGACAGAGTGACAATGTAATGATCTGGGAAGATGGAATGACAGCGTGATAACATAATGAACTGGGAATAGGAACAGACAGAGTGACAATATAACGATCTGGGAACAGGGACAGAGTGACAATATAATGAACTGGGAATAGGGACAGACAGAGTGACAATATAATGAACTTGGAATAGGGACATAGTGATTACACAATAAACTGTGGAGAGGAACAGACAGAGTGATGAAACAATGAACTGGCAATAGGGACAGACAGAGTGACAATACACTTAACTGGGAATAGGAACAGAGACAGTGTGACAATACAATGAACTGGGACTAGGGACAGAGAGAGTGACAATATAATGAACTGGGAATAAGGACAGAGAGTCTTAATATGACAAATTGGGAATAGGGACAGACAGAGTGAAACTATAATGAATTGGGAATTGTGACAGAGAGTAACAATATAATGAACAGGTAGTAGAAACAGACAGACAGACAATACAATGCACTGGGAACACAGACAGACAGAGTGACAATATCATGAACTGGGAATAGAGACAGAGTCACAATACAACAAATTGGGAATGTAATGAACTGGGAATCGGAACAGAGAGTGACAACGTAATGAACAGGGAATAGGGATGAACAGAGTAGCAATACAATGAACTGGGGATAGGCATAGACAGAGTGACAATATAATAAAATGGGAATAGGGACAGACAGAGTGACAATATTAACAACTGGCAATAGGAACAGACAGTGTGGCAACATAATGAACTGGGAATAGTGGCAGAGTGACAATATAATGAACTGGGAAAAGGGACAGACAGAGTGACAATACAATAAACGGGAGATAGGAACAGACAGAGTGACAATATAATGAACTGGGAATAGGGACAGATAGAGTGAAAATATAATGAACTGGGAATAGGGACAGAGTGACAATATAATGAACTGGAAATGGGAACAGACAGTGGCAAGAAAATGAACTGGGAATAGGGACAGAGTGATAATACAATGAACTAGGGATAGGAACGGCCAGAGAGAGTATCTAATGAGTTGGGAATAGGGACAGACAGAGTAACAACATAATGAACTGGGAATAGGAACAGACAAAGTGACAAGAAAATGAACTGCGAATAGCGACAGAATGACAATGTACGTAACTGTGAATAGGGACAGACAGAGTGACAATATTATTAACTGGGAATAGAGACAGATGGAGTGACAATATAATGAGCTGGGAATACAGAGAGACAGAGTGACAACACAATGAACTGGGAATAGGGACAGACAGTGACAATGTAATGAACTCGGGATAGGGACAGACAGAGTGACAATATAATGAACTGGGAATATTGATAGACAGGGTGAAAATATTATCAACTGGGAATCAGAACAAACAGAGTAACAATGTAATGAACTAGGAATAGGGAAAGACAGAGTGACAATGTAATGAACTGGGAATAGGGACAGAGTGACAATGTAATGAACTAGGAATAGGGACAGAGTGACAATGTAATGAATTGGAAATAGTGACAGATAGAGTGACAATATAATGAAATGGGAATAGGGCAGACAGAGTGACATTATAATCAATTGGGAATACATAGGGACAGACAGAGTGACAATATAATGAACTAGGAATAGGGACAGAGTCACAATTCAATAAACTGGGAATCGTTACAGATAGAGTGACAATGTAATGAACTGGGAATCGGGACAGAGAGTGACAATGTAATGAACACGGAATAGGGAAGAACAGAGTAACAATACACTGAACTGGGGATAGGCACAGACAGAGTGGCAATATAATTAACTGGGAATAGGGACAGACAGAGTGACAATATTAACAACTAGCAATAGGAACAGACAGTGTGACAACATAATGAAATGGGAATAGTGACAGAGTGACAATATAATGAACTGGGAACAGGGACAGACAGAGTGACAATACAATAAACGGGAGATAGGAACAGACAGAGTGACAACATAATGAACTGGAATAGTGACAGAGTGACAATATAATGAACTGGGAACAGGGACAGACAGAGTGACAATACAATAAACAGGAGATAGGAACAGACAGAGTGACAATATAATGAACTGGGAATAGGGACAGAATGATAATACAATGAACTCGGGATAGGAACGACCAGTGTGAGTATATAATGAATTGGGAATCGGGACAGACAGAGTAACAACATAATGAACTGGGAATAGGAACCGACAGAGTGCCAAGTAAATGAACTGGGAATAGCGACAGAGAGAGTGACAATATAATGAACCGGGAATAGGGACAGACAGTGACAATGTAATGAACTGGGAATAGGGACAGAGTGAAAATATAATGAACTAGGAAGAGAGACAGAGTGACAGTATAATGATCTTGGAATAGGGACAGGTAGAGTGACAATATAATAAACTAGGAATAGGGACAGACAGAGTGACAGCATAATGAACGGAATAGAGACAGAGTCACAGTACAACAAACAGGGAATTGTTACAGATAGAGTGAGAATGTAATGAACTGGGAATAAAGAAGAACAGAGTGCCAATACAATGAACTGGGGATAGGCACAGACAGAGTGACAATATCATAAACTGGGTATAGGGACAAAGTGATAATACAATGAACTGGGGATAGGAATGGACAGAGTGAGTATATAATGAATTGGGAATATGGACAGACAGGTGACAGTATAATGAACCGGGAATAGGGACAGAGAGTCACTATATAACGAACTGGGCATAGGGACAGACAGAGTGACAATGTAATGAACTAGGATTCGTGACAGAGACTGACAACAGAATGAATTGGGAATAGGGACAGACAGAGTGACAATACAATGAACTGGGAATAGGGCAGAGAGTCACAATATAACGAACTGGGAATAGCTACAGATACAGTGACAATGTAATGAACTGGGAATTGGCATAGAGAGTGACAATATAAGGAACTGGGAATAGCGACAGACAGAGTGACGTTATAATGAACTGAGAATAGGGACAGAGAGTCACAATACAACAAACTAGAAATAGTTACAGATAGAGTGTAATGAACTGGGAATCGGGACAGAGAGTGACAATATAATGAACTGGGAATAGGGACAGAGTGACAATATAATGAACTGAGAATTGGGACAGACAGAGTGACAATACAATAAACGGGAGATAGGAACAGACAGAGTGACAACATAATGAACTGGGAATAGTGACAGAGTGACAATATAATGAACTGGGAACAGGGACAGACAGAGTGACAATACAATAAACAGGAGATAGGAACAGACAGAGTGACAATATAATGAACTGGGAATAGGGACAGAATGATAATACAATGAACTCGGGATAGGAACGACCAGTGTGAGTATATAATGAATTGGGAATCGGGATAGACAGAGTAACAACATAATGAACTGGGAATAGGAACCGACAGAGTGCCAAGTAAATGAACTGGGAATAGCGACAGAGAGAGTGACAATATAATGAACCGGGAATAGGGACAGACAGTGACAATGTAATGAACTGGGAATAGGGACAGAGTGAAAATATAATGAACTAGGAAGAGAGACAGAGTGACAGTATAATGATCTTGGAATAGGGACAGGTAGAGTGACAATATAATGAAATGGGAATATGGACAGAGAGACACAATATAATGAATTGGGAATAGGGACAGACAGTGACAATGTAATGAACTCCGGATAGGGACAGACAGAGTGACAATATAATGAGCTGGGAATATTGACAGACAGGGTGAAAATATTATCAACTGGGAATCGGAACAAACAGAGTAACAATGTAATGAACTAGGAAAAGGGACAGACAAAGTGACAATATTAACAATTGGCAATAGGAACAGACAGTGTGACAACATAATGAACTGGGAATAGTGACAGAGTGACAATATAATGAACTGAGAATAGGGACAGACAGAGTGACAATACAATAAACGGGAGATAGGAACAGACAGAGTGACAATATAACGAACTGGGAATAGGGACAGACAGAATGACAATATAATGAACTGGGAATAGGGACAGACAGAGTGACAATACAATAAACGGGAGATAGGAACAGACAGAGTGACAATATAATGAACTGGGAATAGGGACAGACAGAGTGACAATATAATGAACTGGGAATAGGGACAGAGTGATAATACAATGAACAGGGGATAGGAACGACCAGAGTGAGTATATAATGATTGGGAATAGGACAGACAGAATAACATCATAATGAACTGGGAATAGGGACAGAGTGATAATACAATGAACTCTGGATAGGAACGGACAGAGTGAGTATATAATGAATTGGGAACAGGGACAGACAGAGTAACAACATAATGAACTGGGAATAGGAACAGACAGAGTGACAAGAAAATGCACTGGGAATAGTGACAGAGTGACAATGTACTTAACTGTGAATAGGACAAACAGAGTGACAATATAATAAACTGGGAATAGAGACAGACAGAGTGACAATACAATGAACTGGGGATAGGACCAGACAGAGTGACAATACTATTTACTGGGAATAGGACAGATGGAATGACAATATAATGAACTGGGAATACAGACAGACAGAGTGACAACACAATGAACTGGAAATAGGACAAACAGAGTGACAATGTAATGTACTGGGAATGGGGACAGTGTGACAATATAATGAACTAGGGAATAGGAACAGAGAGAGTGACAAGAAAATGAACTGGGAATAGTGACTGAGTGATAATGTACTTAACTGTGAATAGGGACAGACAGAGAGACAATACAATAAACCGGGGATAAAAACAGACAGAGTGACAATATAATGAACTGGGAATAGGGACAGACAGAGTGACAATATAATGAACTGGAATAGGGACAGACAGAGTGACAATATTAACAACTGGGAATAGGAACAGACATAGTGACAATATAATGAACTGGG